>NC_057799.1:588932510-589207255 GCF_018294505.1 Triticum aestivum | reverse complement strand
CCCAGATCCGCGCCGCTCTTCCCTTCCCCACGCCCGACGCGGTCGCCGCCGTTCACCGTCGTTCCCGCGGCCACCGTGCCCCAATCACCACTTCGCCATGTCGTACGCCGTCGCCGCCCTCGACTACACCACCTCCGCCTCTCCGTTGAAGCTCGGAGCCACTGCAACGACCTCCCCGAGCTCTTCTTCCCCGCACGGCCGCCGTCGATCGCCGCCCCGTTTCGCCTCCGACGAGCCTCCCCAAGCACGATGCCGTCCCCCTACAGCCTCGCCGTGAGCCTCTCCCCCTCCTCCCCTGTCCTTTCTCTCTCGCACGCCCCCTAGCTGCTTCCCCACGCGCGCCCGAACGCCGCGCCGCGGAGCTCGCCGCCGGCAAGGCTCCGGTGACCTTTTGGTCACGGGTTCAAGCCCGCAGCACTCCCCACCGCACGTAGAAGCTCCCCAGCCCCTCCGCTTGCTCGATAGCCCACCTTAGCCACGTTTCCGTCGGGCACCCGTGCGCGCCGCCGCCTCCGCCGCTCGCCGGCGCCGTTTCCGGCAGCTCCAGCTCCGGCCGGTCTCACCACGCGACGCGGCGGGCTCTCCCCGTTCGAACGCACCCACCCGCGCCCGTGTAGGCCCCCTGTAGACGAATCCCGACGGGGCCGAGCGCCCTCCGACGCGTTTTCGTGCTCGCCGGCATTCAGCCGCCGGCCTGCTGAGCTGGCACGCCTGGGGCCACCCCAGTGCCACTGCCAGTGGGCCCCGTGGGTCCCAGTTGACTGGGTTGACCCAGTCAACTGCTGACTGGGCAGGCCCAGTCACTGACATGCGGGCCCCGCCGCAAAATTAAAAAAAAAAAGAAAAGAAAAATGTTTTATAAATAAAAATAATTAGATTAACTAATCACTCACTGACATATGGGGCCCACCCCTCTAATTAGACTGTTAGTTTAGTTTAAATTAATATTAGACTAACAGTGGCGACCCACCTGTCTGGTTTGACTGGTCAGCCGCTCTGTTGACCTGCTGACGTCAGCATTGCCTCATGCTGACGTCATAATTCATTTTTTCTTTCTTAATTTAAATAATTCCAGAAATTCAAATAAACTTTGAAAATTCATATCTTTTAAACCGTAACTCGGATGAAAATGTTTTCTATATGAAAGTTGCTCAGAACGACGAGACGAATCCGAATACGCAGTCCGTTCTTCCACCACACCTCCCTAACCAATCGAACTAGCAACTTTCCCCCTCCGGTCCGTCTGTCCGAAAACGCGAAACTTCGGGAATACCTCCCGGATGTTCCCCCCCTTCGCCGGTACCACCTACTGTCGCATTAGGACACACCTAGCACCGCTCATTTTCATGTCACGCATCGTCATGCTTATGTTTGCATTGTATTTACTGTTTCTTCCCCCCTCTTCTCTCCGGTAGACTACGAGACTGACACTGCTGCTGCCCAGTTCGACTACGGAGTCGACGACCCCTCCTACTTGCCAGAGCAACCAGGCAAGCCCCCCCTGATCACCAGATATCGCCTATTCTTCTCTATACTGCTTGCATTAGAGTAGCGTAGCATGTTACTGCTTTCGATATCCTATCCTGATGCATAGCCTATCCTTGCTACTACTGTTGTTACCTTTACCTGCAATCCTACATGCTTAGTATAGGATGCTAGATTTCCATCAGTGGCCCTACATTCTTGTCCGTCTGCTGTGCTATACTATCGGGCCGTGATCACCTGGGCGGTGGTCACGGGTATATACTTATATACTATATATATGACACATGTGATGATTAAAGTCGGGTCGGCTCGTAGGAGTACCCGCAAGTGGATCTTTGTGGCGGAGCGACGGGGCAGGTTGAGACCGCCTAGGTGAGAGGTGGGCCTGGCCCTGGTCGGCGTTCGCGGTTACTTAACACGCTTAACGAGATCTTGGTATTTGATCTGAGTCTGGCCATTTGTTCTATACGCACTAACCATCTACGTGGGAGTAGTTATGGGTATCCCGACGTCGTGGTATCAGCCGAAGCTCTTTTGACGTCAGCAACTGAGTGGCGCGCGCCGCATTGGACCGTAAGCTCGCGCTTGTATTAAGGGGGCTAGGTCTGCTTCCGGCCGCGTACGCAACGTGCAGGTGTGCATAGGGCGATGGGCCCAGACCCCTGCGCGCATAGGTTTAGACCGGCGTGCTGACCTCTCTGTTGAGCCTAGGTGGGGCTGCGACGTGTTGATCTTACGAGGCCGGGCATGACCCAGGAAAGTGTGTCCGGCCAAATGGGATCGAGCGTGTTGGGTTATGTGGTGCACCCCTGCAGGGAAGTTTATCTATTCGAATAGCCGTGTCCCTCGGTAAAAGGACGACCCGGAGTTGTACCTTGACCTTATGACAACTAGAACTGGATACTGAATAAAACACACCCTTCCAAGTGCCAGATATAACCCGGTGATCGCTCTCTAACAGGGCGACGAGGAGGGGATCGCCGGGTAGGATTATGCTATGCGATGCTACTTGGAGGACTTCAATCTACTCTCTTCTACATGCTGCAAGATGGAGATGGCCAGAAGCGTAGTCTTCGACAGGATTAGCTATCCCCCTCGTATTCTGGCATTCTGCAGTTCAGTCCACTGATATGCCCCTTTACACATATACCCATGCATATGTAGTGTAGCTCCTTGCTTGCGAGTACTTTGGATGAGTACTCACGGTTGCTTCTCTCCCTCTTTTCCCCCTTTCCTTTCTATCTGGTTGTCGCAACCAGATGTTGGAGCCCAGGAGCCAGACGCCACCGTCGACGACGACTCCTACGACACTGGAGGTGCCTACTACTACGTGTAGCCCGCTGACGACGATCAGGAGTAGTTAGGAGGATCCCAGGCAGGAGGCTTGCGCCTCGTTCGATTTGTATCCCAGTTTGTGCTAGCCTTCTTAAGGCAAACTTGTTTATCTTATGTCTGTACTCAGATATTGTTGCTTCCGCTGACTCGTCTGTGATCGAGCACTTGTATTCGAGCCCTCGAGGCCCCTGGCTTGTATTATGATGCTTGTATGACTTATTTATGTTTTAGAGTTGTGTTGTGATATCTTCCCGTGAGTCCCTGATCTTGATCGTACACATTTGCGTGCATGATTAGTGTACGGTCAAATCGGGGGCGTCACATCCGGCACCCTGCCGGAGGGGGGATCCCTCACCGGTGGCCATCTTCATCATCCCGGCGCTCTCCATGATGAGGAGGGAGTAGTTCACCCTTGGGGCTGAGGGTATGTACCAGTAGCTATGTGTTTGATCTCTCTCTCTCTCTCTCTCTCTCTCTCTATCGTGTTCTTGATTTGGCACGACCTTGATGTATCGCGAGCTTTGCTATTATAGTTGGATCTTATGATGTTTCTCCCCCTCTACTCTCTTGTAATGGATTGAGTTTTCCCTTTGAAGTTATCTTATCAGATTGAGTATTTAAGGATTTGAGAACACTTGATGTATGTCTTGCATGTGCTTATCTGTGGTGACAATGGGATATTCACGTGATCTACTTGATGTATGTTTTGGTGATCAACTTGCGGGTTCTGTGACCTCGTGAACTTATGCATAGGGGTTGGCACACGTTTTCGTCTTGACTCTCCGGTAGAAACTTTGGGGCACTCTTTGAAGTACTTTGTGTTGGTTGAATAGATGAATCTGAGATTGTTTGATGCATATCGTATAATCATACCCACGGATACTTGAGGTGACATTGGAGAATCTAGGTGACATTAGGGTTTTGGTTGATTTGTATCTTAAGGTCTTATTCTAGTACGAACTCTATAATAGATCGAACGGAAAGAATAGCTTCGTGTTATTTTACTATGGACTCTTGAATAGATCGATCAGAAAGGATAACTTTGAGGTGGTTTCGTACCCTACAATAATCTCTTCGTTTGTTCTCCGCTATTAGTGACTTTGGAGTGACTCTTTGTTGCATGTTGAGGGATAGTTATATGATCCAATTATGTTATTATTGTTGAGAGAACTTGTACTAGTGAAAGTATGAACCCTTGGCCTTGTTTCCGAGCATTGCAATACCGTTTACGCTCACTTTTATCGCTTGCTACCTTGCTATTGTTATATTTTCAGATTACAAAAACCTATATCTACCATCCATATTGCACTTGTATCACCATCTCTTCGCCGAACTAGTGCACCTATACAACTAACCATTGTATTGGGTGTGTTGGGGACACAAGAGACTCTTTGTTATTCGGTTGCAGGGTTGTTTGAGAGAGACCATCTTCAACCTACGCCTCCCACGGATTGATAAACCTTAGGTCATCCACTTGAGGGAAATTTGCTACTGTCCTACAAACCTTTGCACTTGGAGGCCCAACAACGTCTGCAAGAAGAAGGTTGTGTAGTAGACATCACGTAAGTCCGTCCGAATCATGTTAGCAATTGCCGCATTTTATGATTATGAAATTTGGCAAATGGATGTGAAGACTGCATTCCTGAATGGATTTCTAGAAGAAGAGTTGTATATGATGCAACCTGAAGGTTTTATCGATCCAAAGGGTGCTAACAAAGTGTGCAAGCTCCAGTGATCCATTTATGGACTGGTGCAAGCATCTCGGAGTTGGAATAAATGTTTTTGATAGTGTGATCAAAGCATATGGTTTTATACAGACTTTTGGAGAAGCCTGTATTTAGAAGAAAGTGAGTGGGAGCTCTGTAGCATTTCTAATATTATATGTGGATGACATATTGTTGATTGGAAATGATATAGAATTTCTGGATAGCATAAAAGGATACTTGAATAAGAGTTTTTCAATGAAAGACCTCGGTGAAGCTGCTTATATATTGGGCATCAAGATCTATAGAGATAGATCAAGACGCTTAATTGGACTTTCACAAAGCACATACCTTGATAAAGTTTTGAAGAAGTTCAAAATGGATCAAGCAAAGAAAGGGTTCTTGCCTGTGTTACAAGGTGTGAAGTTGAGTAAGACTCAATGCCCGACCACTGCAGAAGATAGAGAGAAAATGAAAATTGTTCCCTATGCTTCAGCCATAGGCTCTATCATGTATGCAATGCTGTGTACCAGACCTGATGTGTGCCTTGCTATTAGTTTAGCAGGGAGGTACCAAAGTAATCCGGGAGTGGATCACTGGACAGCAGTCAAGAACATCCTGAAATACCTGAAAAGGACTAAGGATATGTTTCTCGTGACAAAGATACGTCGATGCAAGCTTTGACACTGATCCGGACGATTCTGAATCACAAACCAGATACATGTTTATATTGCATGGTGGAGCTGTCAGTTGGAGCAGTTCTAAACAAAGCGTCGTGGCGGGATCTACGTGTGAAGCGGAGTACATAGCTGCTTCGGAAGCAGCAAATGAAGGAGTCTGGATGAAGGAGTTCATATCCGATCTAGGTGTCTTACCTAGTGCATCGGGTCCAATGAAAATCTTTTGTGACAATACTAGTGCAATTGCTTTGGCAAAGGAATCCAGATTTCACAAGAGAACCAAACACATCAAGAGACGCTTCAATTCCATCCGTGATCAATTCCAGGTGGGAGACATAGAGATTTGCCAGATACATACGGATCTGAATGTTGCAGACCCGTTGACTAAGCCTCTCTCACGAGCAAAACATGATCAGCACCAAGGCTCCATGGGTGTTAGAATCATTACTATGTAATCTAGATTATTGACTCTAGTGCAAGTGGGAGACTGAAGGAAATATGCCCTAGAGGCAATAATAAAGTTATTATTTATTTCCTTATTTCATGATAAATGCTTATTATTCAAATTGTATTAACCGGAAACATAATACATGTGTGAATACATAGACAAACAGAGTGTCACTAGTATGCCTCTACTTGACTAGCTCATTGATCAAAGATGGTTATGTTTCCTAGCCATAGACATGAGTTGTCATTTGCTAAACGGGATCACATCATTAGGAGAATGATGTGATTGACTTGACCCATTCCGTTAGCTTAGCACCTGATCGTTTTAGTTTACTGCTATTGCTTTCTTCATGACTTATACATGTTCCTATGACTATGAGATTATGCAACTCCCGATTACCGGAGGAACACTTTGCGTGCTACCAAATGTCACAACGTAAGTGGGTGATTATAAAGGTGCTCTACAGGTGTCTCCGATGGTACTTGTTGAGTTGGCATAGATCGAGATTAGGATTTGTCACTCCGATTATCGGAGAGGTATCTCTGAGCCCTCTCGGTAATGCACATCACTACAAGCCTTGCAATCAATGTGACTAATGAGTTAGTTGCGGGATGATGCATTACGGAACGAGTAAAGAGACTTGCCGGTAACGAGATTGAGCTAGGTATTGAGATACCGACGATCGAATCTCGGGCAAGTAACATACCGATGACAAAGGGAACAACGTATGTTGTTATGCGGTTTACCGATAAAGATCTTCGTAGAATATGTAGGAGCCAATATGAGCATCCAAGTTCCGCTATTGGTTATTGACCGGAGACGTGTCTCGGTCATTTCTACATAGTTCTCGAACCCGTAGGGTCCGCACGCTTAACGTTCCGTGACGATCGGTATTATGAGTTTATGTAATTTGATGTACCGAAGGTAGTTCGGAGTCCCGGATATGATCACGGACATGACGAGGAGTCTCGGAATGGTCGAGACGTAAAGATTGCTATATTGGACGACTATATTCGGATACCGGAAGTGTTCCGGGTGGTTTCGGAGAAAACCGGAGTGCCGGAGGGGTTACCGGAACCCCCCGGGGAAGTATTGGGCTTTAGTGGGCCTGAGCGGAGAGAGAGGGCAGCAGCCCAGGAGGTGGCGCGCCCCTCCCATGGGGAGTCCGAATTGGACTAGGGGAGGGGGGCGCGGCCCCTCTTTCCCTTTCCCTCTCCCTCTCTTTCCTTCCCCCTTCCCCCTCCTAGTAGGACTAGGAAAGGATGAATCCTACTCCTACTAGGAGGAGGATTCCTCCTCTCCTTGGGGAGCACCAAGGCCGGCTGGCCTCCCACCTTTCTCCTTTATATACGGGGGCGGCGGGGGCACCCATAGACAGACAAGTTGATTGTTCCAAGCCGTGTGCGGTGCCCCCCTCCACCATAATCCACCTCGGTCATATCGTAGCTAGGCTGCGAAGCCCTGCGTCGGTAGCAACATCATCACCATCATCACGCCGTCGTGCAGACGGACTCTCCCATGAAGCTCTGCTGTATCGGAATTCATGGGACGTCATCGAGCTGAACGTGTGCTAAACTCGGAGGTGCCGTGCGTTCGGTACTTGGATCGGTCGGATCGTGAAGACGTTCGACT
The DNA here is from genome assembly GCF_018294505.1 of Triticum aestivum. NCBI lineage: Eukaryota > Viridiplantae > Streptophyta > Magnoliopsida > Poales > Poaceae > Triticum > Triticum aestivum. The sequence continues at coordinate 589,199,972 of NC_057799.1, read as the reverse complement.
ACATCAACCGCGTTGTCATAACGCTTCCGCTTTCGGTCTACGGGGGTACGTGGACACACTCTCCCCTCTCGCTGCTATGCATCACCATGATCTTGCGTGTGCGTAGGAATTTTTTTGAAATTACTACGTTCCCGAACATCTAGTGCCACCCCTAGTTGGTTTTGGAGTATTGATGACAAACTTGGTTGAGGGACTAATGTGTTTGTGAGATTCACATGAGAACACAGGTAGAAGTCCTATTGATTTGGTTTACCCATCGAAGATGACCCCTAAAAATGTATGAAGACATTGAAGAAAATGGTGGTTCGCGAAGACATTCATGTCGAAGATAATGAAACGTGAAGACATTCGTTGGAAGACAATGGAGCGCAAAGACATAGTTTCTTTCGTAGTTTCATTTTCTTCTTTCCTGAGTCATAGGAACCACTGAACTGTTAAGTGGGGCGAGGTAAACAAAGTCAGAAAACTAACGTGATGCTCAACCTAAAATCCTATGTCTTCGAGCGTAGACAAATGAGAGAAAATCTTATCCTATGTTGGATGAGTCAGCTTTACTTGGATCCCAAGTCAAGCTACCATGTGTGTTTGAAATCCGACCATTGCACACGTTTCGGTTGTCCATTGACCCAGGGTCATTTCGGGCATACCATGTCGGGTTGCCTCCTTGCTATAAAGTGCCCACCCCCTCCACCATAAGCTGGTGGCTGCTCCAAGTATTGTGTACGACTTTTGTCGTTTGAGAGCAACCCACTTCCGAAGCCCTTGAGAGAGAATCCTTGCAAGGACAAACCCAAAAAACCCAGAGCCCAAAGAGTTTTGAGCATTACTGAATCCTTTCTGTTCCGCGTGAACCGAAGACTTATTACACTTGAAGACTGTGATCTTCCAGTCGGTTAGGCATCGCGTTCTGAGCATCCAAGAGTCATTGTGGATTGCCGTGAAGGAAATATGCCCTAGAGGCAATAATAAAGTTGTTATTTATATTTCCTTATATCATGATAAATGTTTATTATTCATGCTAGAATTCTATTAACCGGAAAGTTAGTACATGTGTAAATACATAGACAAAACAGAGTGTCCCTAGTATGCCTCTACTTGACTAGCTCGTTAATCAAAGATGGTTAAGTTTCCTGACCATAGACATGTGTTGTCATTTGATGAAAGAGATCACATCATTAGAGAATGATGTGATGGACAAGACCCATCCATTAGCTTAGCATAATGATCGTTAAGTTTTATTGCTATTGCTTTCTTCATGACTTATACATATTCCTCTGACTATGAGGTTATGCAACTCCCGGATACCGGAGGAACACCTTGGGTGCTATCAAATGTCACAACGTAACTGGGTGATTATAAAGATGCTCTACATGTGTCTCCGAAGCTATTTGTTAGGTTGGTATAGATCGAGATTAGGATTTGTCATTCCGAGTATCGAAGAGGTATCTCTGGGCCCTCTTGGTAATGCACATCACTATAAGCCTTGCAAGCAATGTGACTAATGAGTTAGTTGCAGGATGATGCATTACGGAACGAGTAAAGAGACTTGCCGGTAACGAGATTGAACTAGGTATGAGGATACCGATGATCGAATCTCGGGCAAGTAACATACCGATGACAAAGGGAATAACGTATGTTGTTATTGTGGTTTGACCGATAAAGATATTCGTAGAATATGTAGGAACCAATATGAGCATCCAGGTTCCGCTGTTGGTTATTGATCGGATATGTGTCTCGGTCATGTCTACACAGTTCTCGTACCCGTAGGGTCTACACGCTTAACGTTCGACGACGATTTGTATTATGAGTTATGTGTTTTGCTGACCGAAGATTGTTCGGAGTCCCGGATGAGATCACGGACATGACGAGGGGTCTCAAAATGGTTGAGACGTAAAGATTGATCTATTGGACGAAGGTATTCGGACACCAGACTGGTTTCGGGACGTTTCAGATATTTATCGGAGAACCGAGGGATTACCGGAACCCCCCGGGGAAGTAATGGGCCTTCATGGGCCATAGGGGAGAAAGAGAGGGGAGCCTGCAGGGTGGCACCCCCCCAAGGGAGTCCGAATTGGAGAAGGGGGAGGGGGCGCGGCCCCCTTTCCTCTCCCTCTCCTTCCCTTTTCCCCTCTGATAGAAAGGAAAGGGGGGGCGACTAGGATTGGGAGTCCTAGTCGGTTTCCCCCCTATGGCGCGCCCCTGGTGGCCGGCCTCCTCCTCTCCCTCCTTTATATACATTGGCAGGGCACCCCTTGGAGACACAACAATTGTTCCAAGCCGTGTGCGGCGTCTCTCTCCACAGTTTGCTCCTCCGGTCATAGCGTCGTAGTGCTTAGGCGAAGCCCTGCGCAGATCACATCACCATCACCGTCACCACACCGTCGTGCTGACCAAACTCTCCCTCGACCCTCTGCAAGATCAAGAGTTCGAGGGACGCCATCGAGCTAAACGTGTGCTGAACTCGGGGGTGTCGTACGTTCGGTACTAGATCGGTTGGATCGTGAAGACGTTCGACTACATCAACCGCGTTGACCTAACGCTTCCGCTTTTGGTCTACGAGGGTATATGGACACACTCTCCCCCTCTCGTTGCTATGCATCTCCTAGACAGATCTTGCGTGATCGTAGGAATTTTTTTGATATTGCATGCTACGTTCCCCAATAGTGGCATCAGAGCCAGGTTTGTGCGTAGATGATATGCACGAGTAGAACACAAAGAGTTGTGGGCGATAATAGTCATACTGCTTACCACCAACGTCTTATTTTGATTCGGCGGTATTGTTGGATGAAGCGGCCCGGACCAACCTTACATGACCACGTTCATGAGACCGGTTCCACCGACAAACATGCAACTTGTTTTGCATAAAAGTGGCTGGCGGGTGTCTGTTTCTCCAACTTTAGTTGAATCGAATTTGACTACGGCCGGTCCTTGTTGAAGGTTAAAACAGCACACTTGACGAAAACTCGTTGTGGTTTTGATGCGTAGGTAAGAACGGTTCTTGCTAGAAGCACGTAGCAGCCATGTAAAACTTGCAACAACAAAATAGAGGACGTCTAAGTTGTTTTTGTAGGGCATGTTGTGACGTGATATGGTCAAGACATGATGTGATATAAGTTATTGTATGAGATGATCATGTTTTGTAAAAGTTATCGGCGACTGGCGCTTTATTGTATGAAATGCAATCGCCATGTAATTGCTTTACTTTATCACTATGCGGTAGCGATAGTTGTAGAAGCAATACTTGGCGAGACGACAACGACGCTACGTTGGAGATCAAGGTGTCAAGCCGGTGACGATGGAGATCATGACGGTGCTTTGGAGATGGAGATCAAAGGCACAAGATGATGATGGCCATATCATGTCACATATTTTGATTGCATGTGAGGTCTATCTTTTATGCATCTTGTTTTGCTTAGTACGGCGGTAGCATTATAAGATGATCCCTCACTAAATTTTAAGGTATAAATGTTCTCCCTGAGTATGCACCGTTCCGACAGTTCATCGTGCCGAGACACCACGTGATGATCGGGTGTGATAAGCTCTACGTTCACATACAACGGGTGGAAGATAGTTTTGCACGTGCAGAATACTCGGGTTAAACTTGACGAGCCTAGCATATGTAGATACTGCCTCAGAACACTGAATCCGAAAGGTTGAACGTGAATCGTATAGTGGATATGATCAACATAGAGATGTTCACCATTGAAAACTACTCCATCACACGTGATGATCAGACATGGTTTAGTTGATATGGTTCACGTGATCATTTAGATGACTAGAGGGTTGTCTATCTAAGTGGGAGTTCTTAAGTAATATGATTAATTGAACTTTAATTTATCATGAACTTAGTCCTGATAGTTTTTGCGTATGTGTGTTGTTGTAGATCAATGGCTCGTGCTACCGTTCCCTTGAATTTTAATGCGTTCCTAGAGAAAGCTAAGTTGAAAGATGATGGTAGCAACTACACGGACTGGGTCCGTAACTTGAGGATTATCCTCATTGCTGCACAGAAGAATTACGTCCTAGAAGCACTGCTAGGTGCAAGGCCTGCTGCAGGAGCAACTCCAGACGTTATGAATGTTTGGCAAGCTAAAGCTGATGACTACTCGATAGTTCAGTGTGCCATGCTTTACGGCTTAGAATCGGGACTTCAAAGACATTTTGAACGTCATGGGGCATATGAGATGTTCCAAGAGTTGAAGTTAATATTTCAAGCAAATGCCCGAATTGAGAGATATGAAGTGTCCAACAAGTTCTATAGCTACAAAATGGAGGAGAATAGTTCTGTCAGTGAACACATACTCAGAATGTCTGGGTACCATAACCATTTGACTCAGCTGGGAGTTAATCTTCCGGATGATAGTGTTATTGACAGAGTTCTTCAATCACTGCCACCAAGCTATAAAGGCTTTGTGATGAACTATAATATGCAAGTGATGGAAAAGACAATTCCCGAGCGCTTCGCAATGCTTAAGGCTGTGGAGGTAGAAATCAAGAAGGAGCATCAAGTGTTGATGGTTAACAAGACCACTAGTTTCAAGAAAAAAGGCAAAGGGAAGAAGGGGAACTTCAAGAAGAATAGCAAGCAAGTTGCTACTCCCAGGAAGAAGCCCAAGTCTGGACCTAAGCCTAAAACTGCGTGCTTCTACTGCAAAGGGACAGGTCACTGGAAGCGGAACTGCCCCAAGTATTTGGCGGATAAGAAGGATGGCAAAGTGAAAGGTATATTTGATAAACATGTTATTGATGTGTACCTTACTAATGCTCGTAGTAGCGCCTGGGTATTTGATACTGGTTATGTTGCTCATATTTGCAACTCGAAACAGGGGCTACGGATTAAACGAAGATTGGCTAAGGACGAGGTGACGATGCGCGTCGAAAATGGTTCCAAGGTCGATGTGATCACCGTCGGCACGCTACCTCTACATCTACCTTCGGGATTACTTTTAGAGCTGAATAATTGTTATTTGGTGCCAGCGTTGAGCATGAACATTATATTTGGATCTTGTTTGATGCGAGACGGTTATTCATTTAAATCAAAGAATAATGGTTGTTCTATTTATATGAGTAATATCATTTATGGTCACACACCCTTGATGAGTGGTCTATTTTTATTGAATCTTGATCGTAGTGATACACATATTCATAATATTGAGGCCAAAAGATGCAAAGTTAATAATGATAGTGCAACTTATTTGTGGCACTGCCGTTTAGGTCATGTTGGTGTAAAGTGCATGAAGAAAGTCCATGCAGATGGGCTTTTGGAATCACTTGATTATGAATCACTTGATGCTTGCGAACCATGCCTCATGGGCAAGATGACTAAGACTCCGTTCTCCGGAAAAATGGAGTGAGCCACTGACTTGTTGGAAATAATACATACTGATGTATGCGGTCTGATGAGTGTTGAGGCTGGCGGCGGGTATCGTTATTTTCTGACCTTCACAGATGATTTGAGCAGATATGGGTATATCTACTTAATGAAACATAAGCCTGAAACATTTGGAAAGTTCAATGAATTCCAGAGTGAAGTGGAAAATCATCGTAACAAGAAAATAAAGTTTCTTCAATCTAATCGCGGAGGCGAATATTTGAGTTACGAGTTTGGTCTTCATTTGAAACAATGTGGAATAGTTTCGCAACTCACGCCACCTGGAGCACCACAGCGTAATGATGTGTCCGAACGTCGTAACCGTACTTTATTAGATATGGTGCGATCTATGATGTCTCCTACCGATTTACCACTATCGTTTTGGGGTTATGCTTTAGAGACGGTTGCATTCACGTTAAATAGGGCACCATCTAAATCCGTTGAGACGACACCATATGAACTGTGGTTTGGCAAGAAACCTAAGCTGTCGTTTCTTAAAGCTTGGGTTGTGATGCTTAATTATGAGAAAAAGCTTCAACCTGATCAGCTCGAACCCAAATCGGAGAAATGTGTCTTCACAGGATACCCAAAAGAAACTGTTGGGTACACCTTCTATCACAGATCCGAAGGCAAGATATTCGTTGCTAAGAATGGATCCTTTCTAGAGAAGGTGTTTCTCTCGAAAGAAGTGAGTGGGAGGAAAGTAGAACTTTATGAGGTAGTTGTACCTTCTCTCGAATTGGAAAGTAGTTCATCATAGAAATCAGTTCCAGTGATACCTACACCAATTAGTGAGGAAGTTAATCATGATGATCATGAAACTTCAGATCAAGTTACTACTGAACCTCATAGGTCAACCAGAGTACGTTCCGCACCAGAGTGGTACAGTAATCCTATTCTGGAAGTCACGTTACTAGACCATGACGAACCTACGAACTATGAGGAAGCAATGATGAGCCCAGATTCCGCGAAATAGCTTGAGGCCATGAAATCTGAGATGGGATCCATGTATGAGAACAAAGTGTGGACTTTGGTTGACTTGCCCGATGATCGGCAAGCCATAGAGAATAAGTGGATCTTCAAGAAGAAGACTGACGCTGACGGTAATGTTACTGTCTACAAAGCTCGACTTGTTGCGAAAGGTTTTCGACAAGTTCAAGGAGTTGACTACGACGAGACCTTCTCACCGTAGCGATGCTTAAGTCTGTTGGAATCATGTTAGCAATTGCCGCGTTTTATGATTATGAAATTTGGCATAGGGATGTCAAAACTGTATTCCTTAATGGATTTATTAAAGAAGAGTTGTATATGATGCAACCAGAAGGTTTCATCAATCCTAAAGGTGCTAGCAAAGTGTGCAAGCTCCGGCGATCCTTCTATGGACTGGTGCAAGCATCTCGGAGTTGGAATATACGCTTTGATGAGTTGATCAAAGCATATAGTTTTATACAGACTTGCGGTGAAGCCTGTATTTACAAGAAAGTGAGTGGGAGCACTACAGCCTTTCTGATAAGCCTAGGTGAATGACATATTGTTGATCAGAAATGATGTAGAATTTTCTGGAAAGCATAAAGGAGTGTTTGAAAGGATTTTTTCAAGGAAAGACCTCAGTGAAGCTACTTACATATTGGGCATCAAGATCTATAAATATAGAGCAAGACGCTTGATAAGACTTCCAATGAATACATACCTTGATAAGATTTTAAAGGAGTTCAAAATGGACCAGTCAAAGAAGGAGTTCTTGCCTGAGTTGTAAGGTATGGAGTTGAGTAAGACTCAAAACCCAACCACGGCAGAAGATAGAGAGAGAATGAAAGTCATTCCCTATGCCCCAGCCATAGGTTCTATAAAGTATGCCATGTTGTATACCAGACCTATTGTGTACCTTGCCATGTGTTTGGCAAAGGGGTACAATAGTGATCCAGGAGTAGATCACTAGACAGCGGTCAAAATTATCCTTAGAGGACTAAGGAAATACTTCTCGGTTATGGAGGTGATTAAGAGTTCATTGTAAAGAGTTACGATGATGCAACCTTCAACACCGATCTGGATGACTCTGAGTCTCAATCTGGATACATATTGAAAGTGGAAGCGTTTAGCTAGAGTAGCTCCATGCAGAGCATTGTAGACATAGAAATTTGCAAAATACATACGGATCTGAATGTGGCAGACCCGTTGACTAAGCTTCTCTCACAAGCAAAACATGATCACACCTTAGTACTTTTTGGGTGTTAATCACATGGCGATGTGAACTAGATTATTGACTCTAGTGCAAGTGGGAGACTGAATGAAATATGCCCTAGATGCAATAATAAAGTTGTTATTTATATTTCCTTATATCATGAGAAATGTTTATTATTCATGCTAGAATTGTATTAACCGGAAACTTAGTACATGTGTGAATACATAGACAAAACAGAGTGTCCCTAGTATGCCTCTACTTGACTACCTTGTTAATCAAAGATGGTTAAGTTCCTGACCATAGACATGTGTTGTCATTTGATGAACAAGATCACATCATTAGAGAATGATGTGATGGACAAAACCCATCCATTAGCTTAGCATAATGATCGTTAAGTTTTATTGCTATTGCTTTCTTCATGACTTATACATATTCCTCTGACTATGAGATTATGCAACTCCCGATACCGGAGGAACACCTTATGTGTTATCAAATGTCACAACGTAACTGGGTGATTATAAAGATGCTCTACATGTGTCTCCGAAGCTATTTGTTAGGTTGGTATAGATCGAGATTAGGATTTGTCATTCCGAGTATCGAAGATGTATCTCTGGGCCCTCTCGGTAATGCACATCACTATAAGCCTTGCAAGCAATGTGACTAATGAGTTAGTTGCGGGATGATGCATTACAGAACGAGTAAAGAGACTTGCCGGTAACGAGATTGAACTAGGTATGAGGATACCGACGATCGAATCTCGGGCAAGTAACATACCGATGACAAAGGGAATAATGTATGTTGTTATTGCGGTTTGACCGATAAAGATCTTCGTAGAATATGTAGGAACCAATATGAGCATCCAGGTTCCGCTGTTGGTTATTGATCGGAGATGTGTCTCGGTCATGTCTACATAGTTCTCGTACCCGTAGGGTCCGCACACTTAACGTTCGATGACGATTTGTATTATGAATTATGTGTTCTTGTGACCGAAGATTGTTCGGAGTCCCAGATGAGATCACGGACATGACGAGGGGTCTCAAAATGGTCGAGAGGTAAAGATTGATATATTGGACGAAGGTATTCGGACACCGGACTGGTTTTGGGACGTTTCGGATATTTATCGGAGAACCGAGGGGTTACCGGAACCCCCCGGGGAAGTAATGGGCCTTCATGGGCCATAGGGGAGAAAGAGAGGGGAGCCCGCAGGGTGGCGCCCCCCAAGGGAGTCCGAATTGTACAAGGGGGAGGGGGGCATGGCCCCCTTTCCTCTTTCCCTCTCCTTCTCCCTCTCCTTCCCTTTTCCCCTTCGATAGAAAGGAAAGGGCGGGGGGCGACTAGGATTGGGAGTCTTAGTCGGTTTCCCCCCTATGGCGCGCCCCTAGTGGCCGGCCTCCTCCTCTCCCTACTTTATATACGTGGGCAGGGCACCCCTTGGAGACACAACAATTGTTCCAAGACGTGTGCGGCGTCTCTCTCCACAGTTTGCTCCTCCGGTCATAGCGTCGTAGTGCTTAGGCGAAGCCCTGCGCAGATCACCATCACCATCACCACGCCGTCGTGCTGAAGAAACTCTCCCTCGACCCTCTGTTGGATCAAGATTTTGAGGGACGTCATTGAGCTGAACGTGTGCTGAACTCGGAGGTGCCGTACGTTCGGTACTAGATCGGTTGGATCGTGAAGACGTTCGACTACATCAACCGCATTAACCTAACGCTTCCGTTTTCGTCCTATGAGGGTACGTGGACACACTCTCCCCCTCTCGTTGCTATGCATCTCCTAGATAGATCTTGCATGATCGTAGGAAATTTTTTGAAACTGCATGCTACGTTCCCCAACATGCCGGTGAACAAAGTCTGTGAAGGTTGACACGTCTCCATTGTATCTACTTTTCCTAACGCTTTTGCTCTTGTTTTGGACTCTAATTTGCATGATTGAATGAAACTAACCCAGACTGATGTTGTTTTCAGCAGAACTACCATGGTGTTATTTTTGTGCAGAAATAGAAGTTCTCGGAATTGGACGAAACTTTTTGGAGAATTATTTTGGAATAAAAAAATACTGGAAACAAGACCCACTAGAGGGGGTCCCCGGCCGTGCCACTCCCCTCTGGCGCACCCTGGTGGGTAGTGGGGCCCACAAGGCTCCGCTGACCCTAATTCCAACACTATATATTCTGTTTTGGATGTTTAATGGGCTTTATATTACACTTTTATATTCTTTTTGGGACTAACCTATTAACCCAAGGCCCAGTGCACATTGCTGTTTTTTGTGCCTATTTCAGTGTTTCGCAGAAAAGGAATATCAAACGGAGTCCAAACGGAATGAAACCTTCGGGAGAGTTTTTTTTGGAACAAACGTGATCCAGAGGACTTGGAGTGGACGTCAAGAAATCAATGATACGTCTCCAACGTATCTATAATTTATGATGTATTCATGCTATTATACTATCCTTCTAGGATATTTTATATGCATTTATATGATATTTTATATGATTTTTGGGACTAGCCTATTAACCTAGAGCCCAGCCAGTTTCTGTTTTCTCCTTGTTTTAGAGTATCGCAGAAATGGAAAACTAAACAGAGTCCAATTGACGTGCCACTTAACGGAGATCATTTTTGGACCAGAAGAAGCCCATGGAGTACGAGAAGCAGGCCAGAAGAGTCCCGGGCTGCCCACGAGGGTGGGGGGCGCGCCCACCCCCCTAGGGCGCGCCCCCTGCCTCGTGGACAGCCCGGAGACCCCCTGACGTGAAATCAACGCAAAACTGTTCTATATATAACCAAACTTCCAGAAAGAAACCTAGATAGGATGTTCCGCCGCCGCAAGCCTCTGTAGCCATAAGAAGTCAATCTAGGCCCTCTCCGGCACCCTGCCGGAGGGGGCCATCATCACCGGTGGCCATGGAGGAGTATCCCGGAGGGGCCATCATCACCATGAAGGCCAAGGACCAGAGGGTGGAGGCCATGGAGGAGGAAGCACAAGGGGGAGAACCTCTCGTCCTCTCTTCCGGTGGCGCCCGAGTGCCATCGGGAGGGGAATCATCGCCACGGTGATCGTCTTCATCGACATCACCATCATCATCACCATCCTCATCTCTTTTACGCGGTCCAATCTCCCGCACCCCGCTGTAATCCCTACTTGAACATGGTGCTTTATGCCACATATTATGATCCAATGATGTGTTGCCATCCTATGATCTTTTGAGTAAATATCTTTTGTCTTTGGGTTGATTGATGATCTAGATTTGTATGAGTTGTATGTTTTATTTTGGTGCTGTCCTATGGTGCCCTCCGTGTCGCGCAAGCGTGATGGACTCCCGCTGTAGGGTGTTGCAATACGTTCATGATTCGCTTATAGTGGGTTGGTGAGTGACTGAAACACAAACCCGAGTAAGAGGGATTGTTGCGTATGGGAATAAAGAGGACTTGATGCTTTAATTCTATGGTTGGGTTTTACCTTAATGATCTTTAGTAGTTGCGGATGCTTGCTAGAGTTCCAATAATAAGTGCATATGATCCAAGTAGAGAAAGTATGTTAGCTTATGCCTCTCCCTCATATGAAACATCATTAGTGATTACCGGTCTTGTTAACAATTGCCTAGGACAATTCCGCACACCGATCCACCATTATTCCACACTCGCTATTTATAATATTTAGTAGTATATTCTAAATTTATGATAACAACACCTACTTTTATATTTTAGCTCTCCGATATCATGCAAAGTTATCCTCTTCATACCCACAACGTAGTTTTATTTCTCGTTTCCAGTTGGAAGCAAACGTTCGGTGTACGTAGAGTCGTATCAGTGGCAGATAGGGCTTGAGAGAATATTGATCTTACCTTTAGCTCCTTGTGGGTTCGACACTCCATACTTATCACTTCCACCTTTGGAAATTGCTACGATGATTCCCTGCACTTGGGGATTATCAAGCTCTTTTGTGGCGCCGTTGCCGGGGAGCAATAGCGTGGGGTTGATATTCTCGTGTGTGCTTGTTTGCTTTATTCACTAAGTAGATTTTGTTTTTCCATTTTGTTTCTGTTTAGTTGTGGGTGAAACATACAATTTTTTTAAAAGAATGAAAATACAAAAAAAATTACTTGCCTTTCATGCCTAAAAAGTTTTTCAAAAAGAGAAGTGATTGGAAAGTGATGCATTGAAGAAGTGAGGGTCGACCTTGAGCACTTGTGCTCATGCTCACGGAAACAATGTAGAATTTTTCATGGAAGTTTCTCTGTAAATAATTATCCCTTTGTATATATCCATTGTATTATAAAAATAATGTGCCAAGCTTTGGTTTTAGGATGATTAGATTGCTTGTTTACTATGTGCAGAACAAAAACAGAAACTTTGGCTGTAGTGCATGAATTTACATTTTTTACTGGAAAGTCAAATGGGTCTGAAACTTTTTGCACATCACTTCTGTACAAATTTCTCAAATTTTTATATTTATTTCATAATTTTAGGAGTTACAGAAGTTTTCTAAACTTCCAGATTACTACAGACTGTTCTGTTTTTAACAGATTGTGTTTTTTGTGTGTTGTTTGCTTATTTTGATGAATCTATGGCTAATAAAATAATTTATAAACCATAGAGAAGTTGGAATACAGTAGGTTTAACACCAATATAAATAAAGAATGAGTTCATTACAGTACCTAAAGGTAGTGATTTTCTTTATTACACTAACGGATCTCACAAAGTTTTTGTTAAGTTTTTGTGGATGAAGTGTCCGAAGGTCGAGGAGCTATCAATATGAGAAGAATAAAGAGAGGCAAGAGTTCAAGCTTGGGGATGCCCATGGCACCACAAGTAAATATTTCAAAGGATACTCAAGCATCTAAGCTTTGGGATGCCCCGGTTGGCATCCCATCTTTCTTCTTCAACAAATATCGGTATACCTCGGTTATTGTTTTGTTCACATGATTTGTGTCCTTTGTGTTTTTCTTTTTCTTCAAGAACCATGCTAGTGTGAGATGTCCCTTCATCAATTTACAGAATACTTCATGTGCTTCACTTATATCTTTTAAGTATGATCTTATAGAATTGCTCTTTGTGCTTCACTTAAATCTTTTGAGTATAGTTTTATAGAATGCTTCATGTGCTTCACTTATACATTTTGAGCTTGGATATTGGTTAGTCTATGTTAATTATAGAATGCTCCATGAACTTCACTTATATCTTTTGGAGTATGAATAATACTATCATTTAAAGTGGGTTTGGAAGAGTGTCAACTTTAGGAATTAGTGATCCCACTATCCTGGAGGGTATTGAATCTTAGTGTGATACTTATGAAAGTGGATTTGGAAGAGTCTCAACTTTAGCTAGTAATGATTCCACTATTTCGGAAGAGGTTCCAATTGAGTATGAGAACAAAGTTGCTATCCATGATGCTACTGAAAATTATTATGAGGGAGGAATACATGCTTGTAGGAGTTGCAATAATATCAAGTTTCCTCTCTATGTGCTTAAAGTTTTGAAGTTATAATTGTTTTGCCTTCCTATCCTAGTTGATTGTTGCTCTTATAAATTGTGTGCTCACAAAATCCCTAGGCATAGGAAGTAGGTTATATTTAAGTGTGCTAGTCATATTCTTCAAGATGCTCTCTTTGTGCTTCAATTCCTATCTTTTATGTGAGCATCATTGAAATCATCATGCCTAGCTAAAAGGCATTAAAGAAAAGCGCTTATTGGGAGACAACCCAATATTTACCCTTACTGTTTTTGTGAGTTTACATGATTAAGCTACTGTAGTAATCATGTTTTATATCTTTTGTTTCAATAAAGTGCCAAGTAAGACCTTTGGGAAGACTTGGGTGAAAGTTAATGTGATCTTGCTGTAAAAAGACAGAAACTTTGCGCTCACGAGATTAGCTGTCATTTTTTATAGAAGAGTGATTTTGAGTTGATTCTTTTTTCAGAAGATTAATAGACAAATTCCTCACGTCCACCAATGTATTTCATAATTTTTGGAGTAGCAGAAGTATAGTTTATGTTCAGATCATTACAGGCTGTTCTGTTTCTAACAGATTCTGTTTTCATTGCATAGTTTGCTTGTTTTCTAGTTTCTATGACTTATATTCCTCAATATAATTTGTAGAAATGATATGGTACAGTAGGCATTGTGTGAGAACAATTATGAACCTTGTCTTTTACAGTACCAAAGTGAATGGTTTGCTCTTTATCATACTAACCTATCTCACGAAGTTTGGTTAAGTTTTGTGTGATTGAAGTTTTCAAGTTTTGGGTGAGATATTGATATGAGGAGAATAAGGAGTGGAAATACCCTAAGCTTGGGGATGCCCAAGGAACCCCAAGGCAATATTCAAAGAAGACTCAAGACCCTAAGCTTGGGGATGCACCGGAAGGCATCCCCTCTTTCGTCTTCAAAACTATCGGTATACCTTACTCGGAGCTATATTTTTATTCGTCACATGATATGTGTTTTGCTTGGAGTGTATTTTCAATTTTACTTGCTGTTTGAATAAAATCATTGGATCTGAATTATTGAATGAAAAAGAATCCTCCCATGGCTAGTTAATTATTTGACTACTCAGTGTTCTCAACTCATATCTTTTGGAGTAGTTTGTCATTTGCTCATGTGCTTCATGTATATCCTACGAGTAAATGGTTGAATAAATTGAATGTCATAAATCTGAATTTATATATGTTTCGTATGCTTGTAACAGGTGGAGTAATGACTTCACACATAATAAGTATAGGTAGTAAACTTATTGAAAGTTAGCAAACGTAGAATTGGTCACTTGAACAATTTATGAAAAAATATTGAAGGAAGAGAGGTTTCACATATAAATACACTGCCTTGGACATCTTTTATGATTGGGAGCACTCATTAAAATATGACATGCTAAAGAGTTGATGTTGGACAAGGAAGACAATGTAATGGGTTATGTTTTCTTATATCTAAAATAAAGTATATTGTCATGGATCATCCAACATGTTGAGCTAGCCTTTCCCCCTCATGCTAGCCAAATTCTTTGCACCAAGTAGAGATACTACTTGTGCTTCCAAATACCCTTAAAACCAGTTTTGCCATGAGAGTCCACCATATCTACCTATGGATTGAGTAAGATCCTTCAAGTAAGTTGTCATCGGTGCAAGCAATAAAAATTGCTCTCTAAATATGTATGATTGATTGTGTGGAGGAAATAAGCTTTATACGATCTTGTGATGTGGACGAAATAAAAGCGACGGACTGCATAATAAAGGTCCATATCACAAGTGGCAATATAAAGTGACGTTCTTTCGCATTAAGATTTTGTGCATCCAACCCTGAAAGCGCATGGCAACCTCTGCTTCCCTCTGCGAAGGGCCTATCTTTTACTTTCGTCTTCTACCTTATGCAAGAGTCTTGATGATCTTCACCTTTCCTTTTTACATTTTATCCTTTGGCAAGCACAGGATGTTGGAAGGATCCTGATATATATATCTAATTGGATGTAAGTCAGCATGAGCTATTATAGTTGACATTACCCTTGAGGTAAAAGGTTGGGAGGCGAAACTATAAGCCCCTATCTTTCTCTGTGTCCGATTAAAACTCCATAACCACAAGTATTGTGTGAGTGTTACCAATTGTGAAAGATTAAATGATAGTTGAGTATGTGGAGTTTGCTAAATCAAAGCTCTGACATAGACTCTTCCCGAAAATAAGATGAATTGCAATTGTTTGATGTCTGAGAATATTGTTTGTTAGTTTTCAAGAAAGTTTATGATCTATACTTTAAACATGTGACTTGCTGGTTACTTGATCATGAAAAGTTTTATGAGATGAGCTATTGTTATGACATATAATGATGCTAGAAAAAGCGATTGGAATTATCATTGATCAAACTTATGCACTTGCTAGCATTCACACTTCATAAATTATTTCTTTTATCATTTACCTACTCGAGGACGAGCAGGAATTAAGCTTGGGGATGCTGATACGTCTCCAATGTATCTATAATTTATGAAGTATTCATGCTATTATACTATCCTTCTAGGATGTTTTATATGCATTTATATGATATTTTATATGATTTTTGGGACTAACCTATTAACCTAGAGCCCAGTGCCAGTTTCTGTTTTCTCCTTGTTTTAGAGTATCGCAGAAAAGAAAAACTAAACGGAGTCCAATTGACGTGCCACTTGACGGAGATCATTTTTGGACCAGAAGAAGCCCACGGAGTACCAGAAGCAGGCCAGAAGAGTCCCGGGCTGCCCACGAGGGTGGGGAGCGCGCCCACCCCCCTAGGGCGCGGCCCCTGCCGCGTGGACAGCCCGGAGACCCCCCCCCTGACGTGAAATCAACGCAAAACTCTTCTATATATACCCAAACTTCCAGAAAGAAACCTAGATTGGAAGTTCCGCTGCCGCAAGCCTTTGTAGCCACGAGAAGTCAATCTAGGCCCTCTCCGGCACCCTGCCGGAGGGGGCCATCATCACCGGTGGCCATGGAGGAGTATCCCGGAGGGGCCATCATCACCATGAAGGCCAAGGACCAGAGGGTGGAGGCCATGGAGGAGGAAGCACAAGGGGAGAACCGCTCCTCCTCTCTTCCGGTGGCGCCGGAGTGCCATCGGGAGTGGAATCATCGCCACGGTGACCGTCTTCATCAACATCACCATCATCATCACCATCCTCATCTCTTTTACGCGGTCCACTCTCCCGCACCCCGCTGTAATCCCTAATTGAACATGGTGCTTTAAGCCACTTATTATGATCAAATGATGTGTTGCCATCCTATGATGTTTTGAGTAGATATCTTTTGTCTTCTGGTTGATTGATGATCTAGACTGGTATGAGTTGTATGTTTTATTTTGGTTCTGTCCTATGGTACCCTCTGTGTCGCCCAAGCGTCAGGGACTCCGATTGTAGGGTGTTGCAATACGTTCATGATTCGCTTATAGTGGGTTGGTGAGTGACTGAAACACAAACCCGAGTAAGAGGGATTGTTGCGTATGGGAATAAAGAGGACTTGATGCTTTAATGCTATGGTTGGGTTTTACCTTAATGATCTTTAGTAGTTGCGGATGCTTGCTAGAGTTCCAATCATAAGTGCATATGATCCAAGTAGAGAAAGTATGTTAGCTTATGCCTCTCCCTCATATGAAACAGCAATAGTGATTACCGGTCTTGTTAACAATTTCCTAGGACAATTCCGCACACCGATCCACCATTATTCCACACTCGCTATTTATTATATTTAGTAGTATATTCTAACTTTATGATAACAACACCTACTTTTATATTTTAGCTCACCGATATCATACAAAGTTATCCTCTTCATACCCACAACGTAGTTTTATTTCTCGTTTCCAGTTGGAAGCAAACGTTCGGTGTACGTAGAGTTGTATCAGTGGCAGATAGGGCTTGAGAGAATATTGATCTTACCTTTAGCTCCTTTTGGGTTCGACACTCCATACTTATCGCTTCCACCTTTGGAAATTGCTATGATGATTCCCTGCACTTGGGGATTATCAATCAACGAGGAAGCCACGAGGCAGGGAGGCGCGCCTCTCCCCCCTGGGCGCACCCCCACCCTCATGGGCCCCTCGTGGCTCCACCGACCTACTTCTTCCTCCTATATATACCTACGTACCCCAAAACCATCCGAGAGCACCACGAAACCCTATTTCCACTGCCGCAACCTTCTGTACCCGTGAGATCCCATCTTGGGGCCTTTTCCGGCGCTCCGCCGGAGGGGGCATCGATCACGGAGGGCTTCTACATCAACACCATAGCCTCTCCGATGATGTGTGAGTAGTTTACCTTAGACCTTCGGGTCCATAGTTATTAGCTAGATGGCTTCTTCTCTCTCTCTTTGGATCTCAATACAAAGTTCTCCTCGATTCTCTTGGAGATCTATTCGATGTAACTCTTTTCGCGGTGTGTTTGTCGAGATCCGATGAATTGTGGGTTTATGATCAAGATTATCTATGAACAATATTTGAATCTCCTCTGAATTCTTTATGTATGATTTGTTATCTTTGCAAGTCTCTTCGAATTATCAGTTTGGTTTGGCCTACTAGATTGATCATTCTTGCAATGGGAGAAGTGCTTAGCTTTGGGTTCAATCATGCGGTGCTCGATCCCAGTGACAGTAGGGGAACGACACGTATTGTATTGTTGCCATCGAGGATAAAAAGATGGGGTTTATATCATATTGCTTGAGTTTATCCATCTACATCATGTCATCTTGCCTATTGCATCACTCCGTTCTTATGAACTTAATACTCTAGATGCATGCTGGATATCGGTCGATGTGTGGAGTAATAGTAGTAGATGCAGGCAGGAGTCGGTCTACTTGTTGCGGACGTGATGCCTATATACATGATCATGCCTAGATATCCTCATAACTATGCTCAATTCTATCAATTGCTCGACAGTAATTTGTTCACCCACCGTAATACTTATGCTATCTTGAGAGAAGCCACTAGTGAAACCTATGGCCCCTGGGTCTATTCTCCATAATATAAGTTTACATCTATTTTACTTTGTGTTCTTTACTTTCACTCTTTATCATAAAAAATACCAAAAATATTATCTTATCATCTCTATCAGATCTCACTTTTGCAAGTGGCCGTGAAGGGATTGACAACCCCTTTATCGTGTTGGTTGCAAGGTTCTTATTTGTTTGTGTAGGTACGAGGGACTTGAGTGTGGCCTCCTACTGGATTGATACCTTGGTTCTCAAAACTGAGGGAAATACTTACGCTACTTTGCTGCATCACCCTTTCCTCTTCAAGGGAAAACCAACGCAGTGCTCAAGAGGTAGCAAGTATCCACTGTATATGTTATGTGATTGATGTTGCTATGACTTTGCTATGCTTAATGCTTGTCACTAGGGACCGAGTGCCATGATTTTAGATCTGAACCTCTTATGTTTTCACCATTATATCTATGTTCGTGATCCGATCTTGCAAGTTATATGCACCTATTACATGTTATGATCTGCATACCCCAAGGTGATAATAATTGGGATTCTTTTTGGTGATTACCATAATTTGAGGAGTTCATGTATTAAATATGTGTTGATGCTTTGTTTTGGTTCTCTTTTAAAAGGAGGCCTTAATATCCCTTAGTTTCCTTATGGACCCCGCTGCCACAGGAGGGTAGGACAAAAGATGTCATGCAAGTTCTTTTCCATAAGCACATATGGCTATTTGCGGAATACATGCCTACATTATATTTATGAACTGGAGCTAGTTCTATGTCGCCCTAGGTTATGAATATTACATGATGAATATTATCCAATGTTATCATCGATCCAATGTCTACGAGATTTTCACATATTGTTCTTGCTAAGTTATTACTATTGCTTTTGCTACTGTCACAACTATTACAAAATTACTGCTACTGTTGTTACTGTTACTATTGCTGCTACTACTATTGCTATTGCCATCAAACTATCATACTACTGTGCTATCGATCACTTTGCTGTAGATATTTAATCTCCAGGCATGGTTGAATTGATAACTCAACTTCTAATACTTACAAATATTCTTTGGCTCCCCTTGTGTCGAATCAATAAATTTGGGTTGAATACTCTACCCTCGAAAACTGTTGTGATCCCCTATACTTGTGGGTTATCAAAGATTTGGAAGTCTACCTTCAAGACTTACCTGAGTGATTGGGCGTGATCTGTGGGTATTAGCTCAAGGGGAATAAGGTGAAGACGTGGTATTATGAGTTCAATCTCAGCCTCCCTAACCAGATGTACAGTTGTCACAACAACTGGAACTGGTCTACCAAATCCTTGTCTTCATCGAGCAAATGGTCTATCACTTCACTCCTTTACTTACAGTTTAGCTTCATGAAGTATTTGCTTGCATGTTCTGTTCGAAGAAATTGTGTGAAGACATTCACTCTGATTGCATATTTTTCTTCACACTATCCTCTTCTTCTGATATATTCTACCTAGCTACAGTTTGTCTTTATGTATCACTTGTACTCTACTTTAGCATCCTTGCATGGCTAGTGTAGTTTGTCTTCCGTTGCATCTAGTTTAGTTAATGTCTTAGTTTCCTGTCTTCGAAGACATTGCCTGTTTCAAAGACTTCCATCAAAAGCGCCTATTCACTCCCCTCTAATCGATAACTAGCACTTGCAATTGGTATCAGAGCAAGGTGCTCCCTTGGTTCTGTGTGATTCGGTTCAACCACCCACTAGTAGAAAACAGGCCTTTAGTCCCGGTTCTAGAGGGCCTTTAGTCCCGGTTCTGGAACCAGGACTAAAGGGTGGAGACTAAAGCCCAAACCTTTAGTCCCGGTTCACTTACGAACCGGGACGAAAGGGGCTCCACGTGGCCACTGTCTGGAGCTCCACCTTTAGTCCTGGTTGGTGCTTTAGTCAGGAATATTTTTCTGACTTTTTTTGGAAAAAATGATTTTTTTTGGAATTTTTTCCCGATTTTCAAATTTCTGAATTATTTGACAATTTAATCTTTAATCACCCATCATCACTGCTCACTTTAATCCTTAATCTCTAATTACCCATCATCATTTCAAATCATCTAACTTCCCGACAGGTCAGCCATCCTCTCACAACTCCAGCTTGAGCACGCTTAACTTTCGAGTTCTATTCCCCCTCGTTTCCAAGTCTACACTTGTTGTTTACCTGACAATAGTAAGCTGTCAATCCTATTAACCCTTAGGAGTTGAACTTGAGCATGAAGCACCGTTTGAGTTTGAAACTATTATTCTAAAAAACAAAAATTAATTGGTAACACTAATATTTCTTGAATAAATAGTTTGACCACAGTTTGACCAGAGTTTGACCAAAAAATCAAAAAAACCCAAATTTGAGGATAACTTTTTTCCTTTCAGAATTTTAGGATTCTAGAAATTTGCAAAATGGCCTACGGCGGTCGAAATCGGAACCGGATTTTCGTGCTGAACATTTTGATATATTATACTTTTTTTCCGACATCGTATGCAAAAGTTATAGCCGTTTTACTTTTTCATAACACTTTTTTGCAAAACATGTACAAATTTAAGTTTTTAAATTTTCCTAACTAGTAGATGTAGTAATATAACTACATCTCGAAGGATTTTTTTTGAAGTTTTTATCATTTTCTTTTGTTTTTTTTCAAAACTGAAATGGCGATACAGGGGGGGTAGAGTTTGAACCCCTTTAGTCCGGGATGGTGTCAATCCAATTCTACCGTCGACTACATCTGCTAGCACTTTCCTAGCCAGAGTCACAACTAAGGTTAACCAAGCCAGAGTCACGTTCTATTAAAGTGGCAAGAAGAATTACTTTTTAATATAGCAAAACTAATTCTATCAACTATTATTAAAGGATAAACAATTATTAATACAAAACAGTAGCAAAATTAATATTAATTAATTATAAAAATGTATCTATTGTTGTCTAACAGAAGAATACTACAACATGTTAAAATCTACAGAAAGAACTAACTAAAAATAATTGAAAACATCTCATTTTAAAGACTAAAACAACCGTATAAGCAAAGTTGTACTGTTTTAATTAAAATCCTAATTTATATTATTCTAAAAATAACAAAATAAATCTTAATGATACAACAATCTGACATGTGACTAGGAGCAAAAAGAAGTAAATTAAAAACAATTTTTAAACTCAAATTATTCACAATCTAGGGTTTGAAGCAAGTTTGAACAAATTCATATTTAAATCATTCATATTTGAAAACTAATGACTCAAACAGAAACTAGGCAAAATTTTGAATCTAATACAAAAAGAATCACTCAAAAACATCACATATCCTAAAAGATATAAGAAATTAAAAACAGAAATTAAAAACAAAAAACAAATGGAAAAACAAAAAAACAAATTTCAGAACCCTTTAGTCCCGGTTTGAGACACGGACCGGGACTAATGGGCATCGCACCCTTTAGTCCCCGTTCGTGTCTCAAACCGGGACTAAAGGTCTAATCTTTACTCTCGGTTTGTGATACGAACCGGGACTAAAGGTCCCATTTGAACCGGTACTAATGCCTTCCCGGCGCCCTAGCCGCTTGAACCGGGACTAATGCTCACATTAGTCCCGGTTCGTAATGCAACCGGGACTAATGTGTATATTGAGTTGTGACGAAAGCTCTGTTTTCTACTAGTGACTTGAAGTTTTAGCTATGTCGACTGCAGGAATAATCAAGGTCTCCGCTGCGTGCCCCGTCTTCGATGGCACTGATTAACCCTATTGGACGAATAGGATGCGCATGCATCTTGAAGATGTTTGGGATGACATCAGGACTGGCGTTGCTGTGACGCTCGGGTAATCAAGCTACAGTAACCCTCTGGTAATGATGCCATGTCACCTCGATTACTCTTGATAATCTCGCGTTAGTTTAGAACCGATCCGAATTCAAGTTTGAATCAAAGTCAAAATAATTAAAGTTTTCAAAAGTCAAAACTAAATTGTTCCTAATGTGTCAAATAATCCATAATAAATGTTGGTGAAGAAATCATCTTTTAATAAAATACTTAAATGCACTAAAAAACTAAAACAACGACAAAACAATTATCTAAAGTGCTTTTAAAGTAATAAGCAAATGCAAAATACTTTATTCAAAGTGCCAAAGTATTTGGGGTTGTGACCTATTTAATAACACCAAATTAGTTGTCGCTTTTAAATTTTATAAAACAAAAATAAAAGTAAACAGAAAAGAAATAGAATAAAAAAAAGGCAGAACAAACAAAAAGAAGGAAAAGAACCCCCCTCCCCGCTGGGCCTCGGCCCAGCTGGCCACTCGGCTAGCCAGGCCGGCCCGGCCGGCGCCCCCATAACCCCCCAAACCCTAACCCACGTCGCCCGTAACCCCCACTCCTCCCCGGATCCACCTCGTTGCCCACCCCGCCCCGAGTGGATCTGGATCGGGGCAGGGAACGACCCCGCCACCCGGACCGACTGCGCCGTCGCCGCCGCTGAGGACCTCGCCGGAGGCCACGACGCCGGAGCTCCCTCGACGACCTGCTTCCTCCTCCCCACCGGTCTGCCTCCACGCAGCCCACGTCGTCCCCGTCCGCCCACCTCGAGCACCGCTGCCCTTGACCCTGCGAACCCCGGTGAGGCCCAGGGCCTTCCCCCTCCTCCTCTTCCCCTCCGTCGCCGTGCACACTCACCGACCGGGCCCCGAACGTGCTCACCGCACCGGCGCATGCCTCTGACCACCGCCCCTGGTCGCGCCCGCGACCGGGCTCACCGCACCCACGACCTCCTCCTCTCTGCGCCATCTCGCCCGCCATCCACCATGGACGCGAGCTCGACCCGCGGCCGTGTCGACCTCCCCCGCGCCCTAGCGCCCGTGCCTCGTCCCGGCCGTCTGGCTCAGCCACGGCCACTCCCCCTCTAGCTCATGGCCCCACTCCGGCGCCGCCCTGCTGCTCTCCCGCCGGCGTCCCCCTCCGGCGACCTCCCGGCCTCGCCGGCCTAGTCCCGCCCTGGGGGCGAGCGCTTGCTCGGGTGCGCCCGCACCCGCTACCGCCCGAACCGCTATGGCCCCTCTGGGCCACAGACATGTGGGGCCCAGCCCCAGAATGATTTAAGAAAATAAATATATATATATAAAGATTAAAAAAGATAAATAGTAAATAAAATATTAATTAATTATTTAATTAACTTAAATAATCCTATTTAATTAATCTGATTAACTTGTTAGTTTAATTAAACAGTAATTAGTTTAGCTAAAACCTAATTAACCTAAACAGAGTATGACAGGTGGGGCCCACTGGACCCACACGTCAGGTTGACCAGTCAACACCTCTGTTGACTGCTGATGTCATGCTGACGTCATGACGACATCAGCATGCACTATTCTAGATAATGTCGAATTAAAAATAATTAAATAAATTCTAAAAATGATTTAAAACTTTAGAAAATCATATAAAATAAACCGTAGCTCAGATGAAAAAACTTTGTACATGAAAGTTGCTCAGAACGACGAGACGAATCCGGATACACAACCCGTTCGTTCACCACACACCCCTAGCATATCAAACTCGCAACTTTTCCCCTCTGATTCATCTGTCCGAAAACGCGAAACACCGGGAATACTTTCCCGGATGTTTTCCCCCTTCGCCGGTAGCACCTCCTACCACGTTAGGGCACACCTAGCACCGCGCACTGTCATGTCTTCCATCGTCATGCTTATGTTTGCATTGTATTCATTGTTTCTTCCCCCTCTTCTCTCCGGTAGACTACGAGACCGACGTCGCTGCTGGTGCCCCGACCGACTACGCTGTTGACGACCCCTACTTGCCAGAGCAACCAGGCAAGCCCCCCCTTGATCACCAGATATCGCCTATTCTTCTCTATACACCTTGCATTAGAGTAGTGTAGCATGTTACTGCTTTCGGTTAATCCTATTCTACTGCATAGCCTGTCATTGTTGCTACAGTTGTTACCCTTACCTGCTATCCTACTGCTTAGAATAGGATGCTAGTGTTCCATCAGTGGCCCTACTCTCTTGTCCGTCTGCCATGCTATACTACTGGGCCGTGATCACTAGGGAGGTGATCACGGGTATATACTATATACTTTATATACATGACATATGTGGTGACTAAAGTCGGGTCAGCTCGTTGAGTACCCGCAAGTGATTCTGATGAGGGGGCTGAAAGGACAGGTGGCTCCATCCCGGTAGAGGTGGGCCTGGGTTCCTGAGGGCCCCCGACTAGTACTTTCTAGCGGAGCGACAGCGTAGGTTGAGACCACCTAGGAGAGAGGTGGGCCTGGCCCTGGTCGGCGTTCGCGGATACTTAACACGCTTAACGAGATCTTGGTATTTGATCTGAGTCTGGCCATTTGGTCTATACGCACTAACCAACTACGCGGGAACAGTTATGGGCACTCGGCGTCGTGGTATCAGCCGAAGCTCTTTTTGACGTCAGCGACTGAGTGGCGCACGCCGCATTGGACCGTAAGCTCGCACTTGTATTAAGGGGGCTAGGTCTGCTTCCAGCCGTGTACGCAACGTGCAGGTGTGCAATGGGCGATGGGCCCAGACCCCTGCGCGCATAGGATTTAGACCGGCGTGCTGACCTCTCTGTTGAGCCTAGGTGGGGCTACGACGTGTTGATCTTCCGAGGCCGGGCATGACCCAGGAAAGTGTATCCGGCCAAATGGGATCGAGCGTGTTGGGTTATGTGGTGCACCCCTGCAGGGAAGTTTATCTATTCGAATAGCCGTGTCCCTCGGTAAAAGGATGACCCGAAGTTGTACGTTGACATTATGACAACTAGAACTGGATACTTAATAAAACACACCCTTCCAAGTGCCAGATATAACCCGGTGATCGCTCTCTAACAGGGCGACAAGGAGGGGATCGCCGGGTAGGATTATGCTATACGATGCTACTTGGTGAACTTACCATCTACTCTCTCCTACATGCTGCAAGATGGAGGTGGCCAGAAGTGTAGTCTTCGACAAGATTAGCTATCCCCCTCTTATTCTGGCATTCTGCAGTTCAGTCCACCGATATGGCCCTTTACACATATGCCCATGCATATGTAGTGTACCTCCTTGCTTGCGAGTACTTTGGATGAGTACTCACGGTTGCTTTTCTTCCTCTTTTCCCCCTTTCCATTCTACCTAGTTGACGCAACCAGATGCTGGAGCCCAGGAGACAGACGCCACCGTCGACGATGACTCCTACTACACCGGAGGTGACTACTACTACGTGCAGTCCGCTGACGACGACCAAGAGTAGTTTAGGAGGATCCCAGGCAGGAGGCTTGCGCCTCTTTCGATCTGTATCCTAGTTTGTGCTAGCCTTCTTAAGGCAAACTTGTTTAACTTATGTCTGTACTCAGATATTGTTGCTTCCGCTGACTCGTCTATGATCGGGCACTTGTATTCGAGCCCTCGAGGCCCCTGGCTTGTATTGTGATGCTTGTACGACTTATTTTTATTTTTAGAGTTGTGTTGTGATATCTTCCCGTGAGTCCCTGATCTTGATCGTACACGTTGCGTGTATGATTAGTGTACGGTCAAATCGGGGGCGTCACAAATTGGTATCAGAGCCAACTGCCTGTAGGAATCCCCCTTTCCAACTCCTTGGCCGAAGTCGAGTCTAGTCATTGAAAAACTTTTACTAACATGGCTGTGTGGCTTACGGGCCCACGTCGCCAGTGGGTGGTATTAGGATCTTTTATTCCTCATCTATACTCTGGGACTCTGATCTCTCGTCTATTCGGGTTTAAATGAATTTACTAACATCGACTCTAGGTTCTCATAACTACTTCCTCCCGGAGAGCCCCTTCATTACAGATGATCGACCGCTTCAACAGAAGATTCTGACAATACTCTCCGTTGTTCTCCCGAGACTTTGTGCCATCGCTTTTGCAATTCCCTTCCATCGATAAACCCTATGGATAATCACGTACACTTGCCATTCATACAATGATTCCCCGTTGATCTTGTTATTACAAGATACCTCGAAATTCTCTCTATTGTTTCGACAATACTTTGTGCCTACTTCCTTACAATTCTTAGCCACATGAATACCCCTACGGTTAATTCCTCGCACTTATCGAGTATCCGCTCATTCCCAGTTGTTCATGTGTTTCACAAAAGTCTTCGAGATACTATTCGATCTGTCAAAAATCCTAAGCAGTCTATTGCTCTTGAAATTCTTGCTTGCTTGCATTATGTTTAATCCCATAAGTCTCGTAATCTTATTGGTATCCCTTGTCATTATAATTTTGAGTCCGTTGATTCAATTTGTTGCGAATGCTCGCAATCCTCAATCAGATCCTAGAATTCATTCTTCCGGCTCAGACGTCATTTGGATATGAGCTAGTTCTTGACCAATCAATGCCTTGATCGGTTGTATCCCTAAGTCTATTCAGCTTATCCATCCCTAATCAGAGCATTGCTTCTGATCCCTTGTCTTGGAATTCATAATTCCTTTGCATTTAAGCTTTGAGTTAGTCAGTTGTTTCTATAATCCGATGCACTTGCATTCCTTCTTCCTTTGATAGAGTACCGATACTCACATCAGCTCCGTTGTAGACCACCGGACCTCTTGTTGGATTATTATCCGACAGTGTCCTTCATATTCAAATAACCTTGTGAGTCTTTCCACGGATATATAAAGCCTTGGGTAAATTGTATCCTCTGTTTTCTCAACCATGCTCTGCTTTCGAGCTGGTGATATTTACTATTGAAGCTTGTGGTATATGTTTCCACGATGCCCCGATGGGTTGAACCTATGCCTTACATAATATGTGTGAACTCGAAAGTTTTCATGAGTCGTACTCTTCTGGTATTTTGCCAGATAAAATTTCAACACTACAACTTTTTTGAAAGTGAGAAGTGAATGAAAGTTATGCATTGGAGAAGTGGGAGTCGACCTTGAACTTTGTGTTCATGCCCATGGACACGATGTAGCTCTTATCATTAAAGCTTCTCTTAAATTAATTATTCCTTTGGTATAAGTTCATCTTATATCTGGGATCTGGCCTTTTGCAATCGTGGTTCCAACCATGTTCTCCTTTAAATACCATTTCTCGTGCAAGTTTAAGCACTTGTCTTTTGCAGAGCAATACCCCAGTCCAACCTCTACCTTGATTCGTCGTCGAGTATTACCCCCTGGTATCTCGAGATTATCTTGGAACTGCATAACTTCTTATGAGTTCTTCATCAAGTACTACATTCTCACTGATTACAGTTTTTCACGGGCTTCGAGTTATTAAACACTCAAGGACATCGATAACTGAATCGAGTCCGCGTCGCGATTAAACAACTCTTAGTAATCTTCTTTACTTGCGAGTTTGTACTCGATCACGTCATTCCTAGCCTGATTGGCTATATCATTATCGTGCTAAATTTTAACTGTGCTACCGGGTCCTTCTTCCCGGAGCACAAATTTCGACGGTGAGCTAATCTTACAATCGATCTTCCTCGTCTTATCACTTCGCCTTGAACATCAAGCTTGATTCCGAGTGTGTGTCGTATCCCTGGTCCAATGACCCTACGCTTCACCATTGCTTTTTCTTGATGTCGTCGCTGTTCGATTGCTTCTTCGTGAAATCTCTCGACAATTGTGTCGTGATCATCATCAAAATTTTGAGCTCTTCCAGGATATCAATAGAATGCATGAAGAGAAATACCATCCTTGCCCTCGATGATTTGTATTATCATCGACCACTTTATTGCCTTCTGTTCAACACAAACTTGTTCGTGTTTCGTGTTATACCTTGAGATCCATGCTATCCAGCAATTGTTCTTCTTTACCTTGGAGTATTACCATCTTTTATGTCAATAATGTCGTGAGAATTTCACCACCTCTTATGCATTCTTGGTACAAGTGATACTTCCTGCCATCTCCGATCATTCCTTGGTCCCCGTGTTGTTTCTAACCGGAAAACCTACAATTGAACTATGTTGTGCGACTTCAAAATTCTAGCAACCCTATTGC
This sequence comes from Triticum aestivum, assembly GCF_018294505.1. Lineage (NCBI taxonomy): Eukaryota > Viridiplantae > Streptophyta > Magnoliopsida > Poales > Poaceae > Triticum > Triticum aestivum. The sequence continues at coordinate 589,172,021 of NC_057799.1, read as the reverse complement.
TTTGAAGTTAATGGTCGACATTTCATTCTTAGACCATTGGCTATCGAATCACCATTCTAACATCGGTCATGCTACATAAGCCCATATTTCGGGTGCACCTTTCAACTGATGTTTAATTGGGTATGTTTTCCTCGAGCATATCTCATTATATCATTGATCTGACAAATGTTATCTCCTTGTTCACATAATTGTGGAAATCCATCCTTTGAAATTCTGATGAATTGTTGCTGAGTCCATCAGCCACCTCATCATCCTCTCCTTGGTTTACTGATGAACTCTTGTTTCGGAACTCGCTTCCATAGTTCATTTCCCGAGAATATTATAATGTCTTCTCGTCAATTTGTCGCACCTTTTTCTTCTCGGGCATCCCGAGTCTGAGGTATCCTAACACCAATCAGATCTGAATCTCGGTTAGATATGATGGTTGGAACATACTTTCAAGAGTTATAACATTGGTCCTCTTATGACTCGGTAAGGTGATGTCATGCCTAGCACACCTGGCCGGAGGACCTAGTGTTATAGTTTCCTTTTTAACAAGGTTAACCATTCTTCCATGAGGAAATTGAATGACTTGTTTAATAGGTTTTTCCTGATGGATCCTTTGTGTATCCAAGGTCTTACCTTTGCTTGAAGACCTTGTCAAAGCTATCTCGAAGCATGTCTGTGTTACTCCGATCTTCAATAAGAACATTTGAAGCAAAATGCTATCTTTTCTTTAACAATTATCCAAAACACCGTTGTATGGGTATTGTCATGAAATTACTCTCCCCTTATCTAAAGGGTTTTCTACATTATATCCTGTCACGGATATCATGCTCTGCTTATCATTGGGAAGGATATACCCCTGAAATGTCTGATAATCATATTTTTCCTTTCCATTATTTGGTTTAACCTTTCTTGTGATCTATATGATCTGAGCAGTAATATTCTCCTGCTTATGTAAACACCTCGGTGTACAACTCTGTCAGTAAGACCCTGTTACTATTGTTGATGACATTCCGGTAACCACCGATGGACGAGAACTTTGCCTATTGGTCCGCCTCGTTTCAACGAGCAGGAAAATGGTTCTCTTCGTCCCTCGCCCTTGGTACCAACGTTGTTACTAATATATAACTGACAGGCTAACCTCGGACATGCCTTGCTTACATGATCGTGCAAGACGTCATCGCCCTTCCTACTTTTAACCCACATGGTGGGCCCATAACCCACAGTTCCACAGGATCGAAACCTGACTCTCCTGTACACCCTGTTTCCAAAGATATTCCTCACGCTTGGCTACGTATGTAATTCACGAGCCACCTTCCCTGTGGTCATCAATTCTGGTATTAGACACAATACTTATTCCCGTTGCCTTGAACCCCTTTCACACTTTGTTTCAGGCAGCGAACGATTGTCTATCCGCTCGAAACTTCTCATGATGCCTCCTCACTTTGCTCTCGATAATGTCTAAGGTTTCAATTCGAGAGTTACTTTCCGCCACCTTCCCTGACTTTATCTGCTAGATAAGCAAACATTGTAGAGGTCCGTTCTCCCGGAATACCCACCCTTTATTCTTTCGTAAGTACGATGGAAATCCCGAAGGAATGATGACGACTTCATCATGATGACCTGAAGCGGAGAAATGAAGACCTCAACGTAATGGATCGACCTCTTCGAGAAGAGCAACCAAGACCGAGAAGATCCGTTAGAATTTCGTAATCAATTCCTTCCCCTTACTCCACCTCTTAAATCTCGGGACGAGATTTCTTGTAGTGGAGGAGAATTGTGACGCCCGGGTAATCAAGCTACAGTAACCCTCTGGTAATGATGCCATGTCACCTCGATTACTGTTGATAATCTCGCGTTAGTTTAGAACCGATCCAAATTCAAGTTTGAATCAAAGTCAAAACAATTAAAGTTTTCAAAAGCCAAAACTAAATTGTTCCTAATGTGTCAAATAATCCATAATAAATGTTGGTGAAGAAATCATCTTTTAATAAAATACTTAAATGCACTAAAAACTAAAACAATGATAAAACAGTTATCTAAAGTGCTTTTAAAGTAATAAGCAAATGCAAAATACTTTATTTAAAGTGCCAAAGTATTTGGGGCTATGACCAATTTAATAACACCAATTTGGTTGTCGCTTTTAAATTTTATAAAACAAAAATAAAAGAAAACAGGAAAGAAAGAGAATAATAAAAAAGGCAGAACAAACAAAAAGAAGGAAAAGAACCCCCCTCCCCGCTGGGCCTCGGCCCAGCTGGCCACTGGGCTAGCCAGGCAGGCCCGGCTGGCGCCCCCATAACCCCCCAAACCCTAACCCACGTCGCCCGTAACCCCCACTCCTCCCCCGATCCACCTCGTCTCCCCACCCCGCCCCGAGTGGATCTGGATTGGGGCAGGGAACGACCCCGCCGCCGCCGCCGCCGCCGAGGACCTCGCCTGAGGCCACGACGCCGGAGCTCCCTCGATGACCTGCTTCCTCCTCCCCACCGGTCTGCCTCCACGCCGCCCACGTCGTCCCCGTCCCCCCACCTCGAGCACCGCGGCCCTTGACCCTGCGAACCCCGGTGAGGCCCCGGGCCTTCCCCCCTCCTCCTCTTCCCCTCTGTCGCCGTGCACACTCGCCGACCGGGCCTCGAACGTGCTCACCGCACCGGCGCATGCCTCTGACCACCGCCCCTGGTCGCGCCCGCGACCGCGCACATCGCACCCACGACCTCCTCCTCTCTGCGCCATCTCGCCCGCCATCCACCATGGACGCGAGCTCGACCCATGGCCGCGTCGACCTCCCCCTCGCCCTGGCGCCCGTGCCTCGTCCCGGCCGTCTGGCTCGGCCACGGCCACTCCCCCTCTGGCTCGCGGCCCCACTCCGGCGCCGCCCTGCTGCTCTCCCGCCGGCGTCCCCCTCCGGTGACCGCCCGACCTCGCTGGCCTCGTCCCGCCCTGCGGGCGAGTGCTCGCTCGGGTGCGCTCGCACCCGCTACTGCCCGAACTGCTATGGCCCCTCTGGGCCACAGACATGTGGGGCCCAGCCCCAGAACGATTTAAGAAAATAAATAAATAAATATATAAAAAAAGATTAAAAAAGATAAATAGTAAATAAAATATTAATTAATTATTTAATTAACTTAAATAATCCTATTTAATTAATCTGATTAACTTGCTAGTTTAATTAAACAGTAATTAGTTTAGCTAAACCCTAATTAACATAAACAGAGTATGACAGGTGGGTCCCACTGGACCCACACGTCAGGTTGACCAGTCAACACCTCTGTTGACTGCTGACGTCGTGCTGATGTCATGACGACATCAGCATGCACTATTCTGGATAATGTTGAATTAAAAATAATTAAATAAATTCTAAAAATGATTTAACACTTTAGAAAATCATATAAAATAAACCGTAGCTCAGATGAAAAAAACTTTGTACATGAAAGTTGCTCAGAACGACGAGACGAATCCGGATACGCTGCTCATTCGTTCACGACACACCCCTAGCATATCAAACCCGCAACTTTTCCCCTCCGATTCATCTGTCTGAAAACGCGAAACACCAGGAATACTTTCCCGGATGTTTTCCCCCTTCACCGGTAGCACCTCCTACCACGTTAGGGCACACCTAGCACCGCGCATTGTCATGTCTTCCATCGTCATGCTTATGTTTGCATTATATTCATTGTTTCTTCCCCCTCTTCTCTCCGGTAGACTACGAGACCGACGTCGCTGCTGGTGCCCCGACCGACTACGCTGTTGACGACCCCTACTTGCCAGAGCAACCAGGCAAGCCCCCCCCCCCCTTGATCACCAGATATCACCTATTCTTCTCTATACAGCTTGCAATAGAGTAGTGTAGCATGTTACTGCTTTCGGTTAATCCTATTCTGCTGCATAGCCTGTCATTGTTGCTACAGTTGTTACCCTTACCTGCTATCTTACTGCTTAGAATAGGATGCTAGTGTTCCATCAATGGCCCTACTCTCTTGTCCGTCTGCCATGCTATACTACTGGGTCGTGATCACTAGGAAGGTGATCACGGGTATATACTATATACTTTATATACATGACACCTGTGGTGACTAAAGTCGGGTCAGCTCGTTGAGTACCCGCAAGTGATTCTGATGAGGGGGCTGAAAGGACAGGTGGCTCCATCCCGGTAGAGGTGGGCCTGGGTTCCTGACGGCCCCCGACTATTACTTTCTAGCGGAGCGACAGCGCAGGTTGAGACCACCTAGGAGAGAGGTGGGCCTGGCCCTGGTCGGCGTTCGCGGATACTTAACACGCTTAACGAGATCTTGGTATTTGATCTAAGTCTGGCCATTTGGTCTATACGCACTAACCAACTACGCGGGAACAGTTATGGGCACTCGGCGTCGTGGTATCAGCCGAAGCTCTTTTTGACGTCAGCGACTGAGTGGCGCGCGCCGCATTGGACCGTAAGCTCGCGCTTGTATTAAGGGGGCTAGGTCTGCTTCCGGCCGCGTATGCAACGTGCAGGTGTGCAATGGGCGATGGGCCCAGACCCCTGCGCGCATAGGATTTAGACCGGCGTGCTGACCTCTCTGTTGAGCCTAGGTGGGGCTACGACGTGTTGATCTTCCGAGGCCGGGCATGACCCAGGAAAGTGTATCCGGCCAAATGGGATCGAGCGTGTTGGGTTATGTGGTGCACCCCTGCAGGGAAGTTTATCTATTCGAATAGCCGTGTCCCTCGGTAAAAGGATGACCCGGAGTTGTACCTTGACCTTATGACAACTAGAACTGGATACTTAATAAAACACACCCTTCCAACTGCCAGATATAACCCGGTGATCGCTCTCTAACAGGGCGACGAGGAGGGGATCGCCGGGTAGGATTATGCTATATGATGCTACTTGGTGAACTTACCATCTACTCTCTCCTACATGCTGCAAGATGGAGGTGGCCAGAAGTGTAGTCTTCGACAGGATTAGCTATCCCCCTCTTATTCTGGCATTCTGCAGTTCAGTCCACCGATATGGCCCTTTACACATATACCCATGCATATGTAGTGTAGCTCCTTGCTTGCGAGTACTTTGGATGAGTACTCACGGTTGCTTTTCTCCCTCTTTTCCCCCTTTCCATTCTACCTGATTGACGCAACCAGATGCTGGAGCCCAGGAGACAGACGCCACCGTCGACGATGACTCCTACTACACCGTAGGTGACTACTACTACGTGCAGTCCGCTGACGACGACCAAGAGTAGTTTAGGAGGATCCCAGGCAGGAGGCCTGCGCCTCTTTCGATCTGTATCCCAGTTTGTGCTAGCCTTCTTAAGGCAAACTTGTTTAACTTATGTCTGTACTTAGATATTGTTGCTTCCGCTGACTCGTCTATGATCGAGCACTTGTATTCGAGCCCTCGAGGCCCCTGGCTTGTATTATGATGCTTGTATGACTTATTTTTATTTTTAGAGTTGTGTTGTGATATCTTCCCGTGAGTCCCTGATCTTGATCGTACACGTTGCGTGTATGATTAGTGTACGGTCAAATCGGGGGCGTCACAGTTGCCAAAGTCGGTGAAGGCGTCATGGGCTCACGGCTGCTGATGTGAAGAGGTTCCCGCAATTGGACTCGACCACCAAGAACATCATCTGTGGTCATCTAACCAAAGGGCAGTATGACCGTGTGAGTGCTCTGGAGTCTATGGAGTTAGTCTGGGACTGGCTGTCCAAGGTCAACGAAGGTGTCTCATCTCAGAGAGACTCAAGAATCGAAGTTCTTCGCAATCTCTTCAACTGTTTCAAGAGGCTTGACAATGAGAATGTCCAGCTCACCTTCGACCGTCTTACTGATATCACCAATGAACTTCATGCACTCGACACCACAGACATCACCAAGCATGAAGTCATGAAGAAGCTATTGAGGTCACTTGACAGTTCCTTTGACACTATCAGTAATGATTCAAGAACGTCCAGACTTCAAGCAACTAGATCCTGGAGATATACTTGAGAGGCTCAATACTCATGAATTCTGTGACGCCCCGACTTAACCGTGCACTAATCATACATACAAATGTGCACGATCAAGTTCGGAGACTCACGAGAAGATATCTCAACACAACTCTAGACACAAATTAAATTTATACAAGGTTTATATTACAAGCCAGAGGCCTCGAGGGCTCGAATACACAAGAGTCAGTGGAAGCAACAATATCTGAATACAGACATAAGTAAACAAGTCTGCCTAAGAAGGCTGAACAAAACAACGGTAACTGAAACTTCGATCTCGAGCTCCTGCAATGTTCAAACACCACAAAAATATGCACGCACCTTGGACACCCGAGCCTCTTCGATCTTGCAAAATTTCATATTTTTTTGATTTTTTGCTATTTTTTTGAATTTACTGTTCACAGGCATACAGATTAAATTCTTTCCTTTCTCATGGGCTCCTGGAATGTCCAAATACCACAAAAAATTGCACGCACCTTGCGCACTCGAGTATCTTCGATCCCACAAAATTTCATATTTTTTACTATTTTTTCAAACGATCAAAGCCCTTTGATCGGACAATAATGGCATAGAAGGGCATTTCTATAAGATGACTTGACGACAGAGGGGCAAATTTGAGCCTGCTTCAAAATGAGGGGCAAATATGAGTAGGTGGTTCGAGTTAGGGACAGAAATGCAAATGGCCTATTAACTAATTAGTCCTAATTAGAAAATTAAACTGAGTTTATCTAAAGGAGGGGCCTGACTGTCAGTCTCACAGGGCTAAGTTAATTAGCGTCATTAGTGTCTAACAAGTCCGGACACGTCAGTGCCGCCGGAGTTACGCCGGCGACAACCAAACTGACGTCGGAATTTCACCGCACGGGCGCTGCAAGGCACCAAATCGCGTGCGGTTTGTGCCCATGGTTAGCTGGTGATGCAGCGCATCCAGTGGAGCAAGAAGTAGGGGCGGGGGTGGCCGGAGGTGGACGCTGCAACGACGGCAGGTGGCACCGTGTTTCGGGCTCGAACGAATGAAGCGCTAGGGGGCACGGGAGCATGAGCTGGTGGTCGCGTTTGGTTCCTGGGAAGGTGCTGAGCTCGAGCGATGGATAGGTGGGACTTCCAGGGGCTAGGGGCACGGAGAAGACGACTAGCGAAGCGATGGCCGGAGCTACGGGCGGTGGGGAGATCATGCTGGAGCTCGAATCCGAGCTCGGGAAGGCATAAGGGGGTGGCGGAGCTCAAATTGCTGCTAATGACGAGCTCGAGGAGGCCGGGGCTCGTTGGAGGGAAGCGAGTCGAGCGGCGGACTGCGGCGATCCAGTCGATGGCGATCAATGAGGGCAACTGCTCGAGGGCGTCCTATCTCGCGTGGTTGGACGTAGACGAAGGGAACAATGAGGTGCAGCTCCTAGACAACAACGGTGGCACGGCAAAGGCAGCGTTCGGGCGCCGTTGAAGAGTCTTGACATATAATGTGTTGCCTAGTCTCTTCCATCAGATCGGTCTTTTGGTTGCATTGGCTAGAGCATGCACTTCTACATGGTATCAGAGCATGCTGAGGAGGAGGTCATCATCGATCTTCGCACCAATATCGTAGAGCTCGTCAGCGAGAGTCTTCAGGCGGCAACAATAGTCGTCGACGGAGGTGTTGTCCTGGTGACACCCAAAAAACTCTTGCTGCAAAAAAACGCAACGTTGGAGCTGGTTGTTGGTGAAGAACCCGTTCAGCTTGGTCCACACGGCGCATGCGTCGTCACCGTCCTGCACAACCGTCTGGAAAAGGTCCGGCGAGATGGTGAGGAAGAACCACCGGATGATCGTGGTGCCGATGGTGGACCAGTCATGGAACTCGGGGACGAGGCTGGAGTCGACGGTGCCGTCCACGTGATCAACGAGATGATACTCCCGGGACACGAGGGAAAAGTAGGTCTTCCACGTGTAGTAGGAGGAGTCCGCCTGGGAGAGGCGAACCGGCACCCGCTCGAAGATGTTCAGGTTGCGGATGTCATTCATGTCGGGAAGGTTGGCGTCGGCGAACGGGTTGGAGTTGGTGTACGCGGAGGAGGTGACAGACGACATGACGAGGCGGCTCGGCGGCTCGGGTGATAGGCGGTGGAAACAGCGGCGGGCGATGCAGGCGAGCGGTGACGGGCAAGGCTAGCGGGCGATCGGGCGAGTGTGCTAGCGGGCAATGCGAGTGGCTGGCGACGCGAGGCGATGCGGCTAGCGGCTCGGGGCGATGCGGTCGGCGAGCGGCTGGCGACGCGAGGCGATGCGAACGGGCGGGGCAAGCGACGCGACACGAGGCTAGCAGGCGGCTGGGGAAGCGCACGCACAGGGAAGGAAGGAGCGGCGGCTGGCGCGCAGACGGCGGCGGCTGGGTGGCGGCGGCGCGAAGGAGACGCGCGGCGGCGGCGACAACGGAAGACTAGGATGAAAACCTAAAAACGGATACCATGTAGACCAAGAGGTCTTGAGTTCAAGACCCGGCTGGCGCAATTAAATTGCAGCCCACTTTCGGTCCACGTTTAGGTCTGAGGGAGCCACACGTGAGGGAGAGTGTTGTCGTATAATGTGCTGCCTAGTCTCTTCCATCGGATCGGTTTTTTGGTTGCATTGGCTAGAGCATGCACTTCTACAAAGAGAAGTGGGCGAGCGAGAGAGTGAGGGTTCGAGGCTTAGGGTGCCAAGGCACGAGAGCGACCTTCTTATCTACCAGGGGACCACGAGATGGCCTCCGCATGTCCGGGGCGCTGCCATGGCGGGCGGATGGGCGCCACGCGCTGGCCTCTGCCTCTCCCCTGCGAGAGGTAGGAGAAAGGCCGGGGCTTAGTGGGTCAGGCTGCACTGTGGCCACTAGGGCCCAGTGCAGCCGTAGCAGATTCCCTTTTTCTTTTCCTTTTTATGCTTTTTTCTTTGATTGTTTTACATTTTTTTAATCAAATGACTTTTGTCTCTGATGAGATTTTACATATAAATATTAGAAATCATTACAGGGTTGCACAAGGAGTTTGGGGACATTTGGAATTGTTCAAATTTAATTGTATTTATTTAAAGTTTTTTGCCGGGTATATTTAAAGTATTTATTTAAAGTTGCTGGTCCAGTTTAAAAATAGGTTAAGGGCATCTATTATGTTATTATTAAAACAAGAGTAAAACAAGCTTTTACGGTGGTCCACATAGACTAAAAATATGTATTATCCATTGGTAATTTTAACGGATGAGATTAAAAGATCTAAAAGATTAACGCAACATAATATTAGGTGCAATCCGTACAATCTGGCACGTACATATGTTTGCTATATGAAAACAAAACGAAAGATGAGTTTGTGTCATATACGACTCTAGCTTCTTCTTTTTTCTCTGAGAAAATATACGACCCTGGCTATCAAGCCAATCCAGCGTGTACGAAAAAAGGAAGAATCATAGCCAACGGTTTGGGATGCCAACTGGGCTGGCTATTAGGACCGATACAAGACAGAGGAAGTAAAAACTGAATTGGCCTGTTGGGCGCAGCCCACACTATGTCCCGTTTTTTTTTTTTTTTTGCGGGATTATGTCCCGTTTCTCAAAATGAAGAAAAGGCAAACCCTACGTAGCCTAAAATCCCCTAAAAAAATGTAGCCTAAAAAAAAGGCCGACACAATGTGCTGAGAAATCAAACACGCTTTGAGCATTCAAGTGTACAAGGATCATATAGTGCACAAAAAACATTGCTAAGAATGATTCTATTTTTTTTTGCTGCTGCTAAGATAAACAAATTAATTCTACAAAAAGTGACTAACTTAGGTATTTAAGGTGAATAAGAACCGACGTTTGCTAAAATGAAACAAAAAAGATCTAAAAAAGGTGGCTAACTCATTTATGATCGAATGAAACACACATATTTAAGAGCAATCCTAGGAGCAATAAGTAAGTTCAGTGGTCAATTTTTTTCAAAACATAATATTAGATAAAAATCTCCGCTCTTTAAATTTAGAAAATAACGAAAACATGTAAACTTACGATAAAAAATAGCCATGCAAATGCTCGGCCGACACACTTTTTTTGGCTATTATCAAAGGTTTATATAAAAATAGTTTCATTCATATTAAAAATAATTGCAAAAGTTATGCATTATCAAAATATAAAATGGCATATATAGCTTTAGATAATAAAATCTAGAACTTAAATTAGGCGAATAAAATCCAACTATCCACCATATTAAGTTCTACAAGTATGGTCCACATACATTAATTATCTCCATCTTTAGTCATATGATGGGTACTAATTGTAGTGTACGGATAAGTGCATCAGTAAAACACGGTAGATTAAATTACTAACATCACACTACTGTCAGTAGAAAAACATGAGTGACAATACATGTACTACTAAAACTATGGTCATCACCGGAAAGTTTCTCAATTACTGTCACACTGGGGTTTACGGATCATAACACGTAGTAGGTGAATATGACTTGCAAGATCGAATCTAGAACATAGATATAATGGTGAAAACATAAACAGTTCATATCTAAAATCATGGCACTCGGACCCTAGTGACAAGCATTAAGCATAACAAAGTCATAACAACATCAATCTCAGAACATAGTGGATACTAGGGATCAAGCCCTCACAAAACTAACCCGATTACATGATGAATCTCATCCAACTCCTCACCGACCAGCGAGCCTACGAAGGAATTACTCACTCCCGGTGGAGATCATCATGGAATTGGTGATGAAGGAGGGTTGGACCGAAGATTCCCCTCTCCGGAGCCCCAAACGGGCTTTAGATCTGGCCCCCATATGAAGAACAGGAGGTGGCGGCGGCTCTGTATCGTGAAACGCAATGAAACTTCCTCTCCTATTTTTTCTCCAAAAATAGGAATTTATAGTGCTGGAATTAGGATATACGGAGCCCTGAGTGCCCCACAACCCACCAGGACGCGCCTGGAGAGGGGGGCGCCCTGGTGTCTTGTGGTCAGTCAGTGGCCCCCCTCCGGTGGTTCTTGGCTCCAGTATTTTTTATTTATTCTGAAATAATTCTCCAAAAAGTTCGTCCAAATCCGAGAACTTTTATTTCTTCAACAAAATACACCATGGTAGTTCTGTTGAAAATAGCGTCAGTCCGGGTTAGTTTCATTCAAATCATGCAAATTAGAGTCCAAAACAAGAGCAAAAGCATTAGGAAAAGTAGATATGACGGACACGTATCACTAACTGCTGAATCAGGTTCACGCAAGCGACCCCCTTCCTTGCGCGCCAAAGATGGCATGTGCACAATGATCTTTGGGACCAGCAAAGGCCCCTTTGCGGTTCGATTGGGGAGATCAGCAAGCAAAAAGAGCAGAATCAGGAGTAGACACGATGGTTTACCCAGATTCGGGCCGCTGTGAAGCGTAAAACCCTACTCCTGCTTTGGTTGTATTGGTGGTTTGAGCACAAGTACAAGGAGCGCAACTATCCGACAAGATTGTGCAGGAAGTGCAGCTATACGCGTAAATTTGCGAAGTGTCAACCTTTGTAAAGGTAGCCATGGACCTCCTTTTGTAGAGAAAGGGGCTACCACAGTGGCAAAATGGTCTTTACATAAGGTAAATAGTGGCTATAGTGCCGGATACCTAACTCTGACGGGTTAGGACAGACGCATTAATTGCACCGTGAGGTGTCACGTTGATGGAGTTCCCCGTCAAGAATCGTCTCTCCTTCTGTCGTTCGTCCATCTACCTCATATTCCCTTGACACAATCCTAGGACGGGTGTCATTAAAGTTGTCTTTAGAGCGGCGAGCTGACACGTGCTCAGGCAGGACTCGGCTAACCACCTTCCCGCTCGATACCTATATGACAAGTGACAACCTGATCGACGAGGTGGAGCGGTGGCAAGGTAGTGGGATTCTTGCAGGGCTCGGAGCTTGCCGGATCTTGCCAGGGGCTGATACGTCTCCAATGTATCTATAATTTTTTTATTGTTCCATGCTGTTATATTATAAATCTTAGATCTTTTATATACATTTACTAGTAACCTTATATCATTTTTTGGGACTAACCTACTAACTTAGTGCCCAGTGTCAGTTGCTGTTTTTTTGCTTATTTTTTACTTTGTAGAATATCAATACCAAACAAAGTACAAATACCACAAAACTTTTTGGATATTTTTTTCTAGTGAGAAGAGACCATGGATGCTTCTGGAGGCCACGAGAGGAGGCCCGTGGGGCCCACTAGGCACCAGGGTGCGCTAGAGGCCCCTAGCACGCACTGGTGGGTAGTGGGGCCCACAGGAACCGCCTTGACCTACCTCCGGCTCTATAAATACTCTAAAATCCCAAAAACCCTGGGGGAGTCGACGAAACACTTTTTTCACTGCCGCAAGTTCCAGAACCACGAGATCCAATCTAGAGGCCTTTTCCGGCACTCTGTCGGAGGGGGCAATGATCACGGAGGGGTTCTTCATCACCCTTGCTGCCCCTCCGATGATGCGTGAGTAGTTTACCACAGACCTACGGGTTCGTAGTTAGTATCTAGATGTTTTTTAATCTATTTTTGATCTTCAATACAATGTTCTCCTCGATGTTCTTGGATATCTATTTGATGTGACTCTTTTTTGCGGTGTGTTTGTTGGGATCCGATGATTTGTGAGTTTATGATCAGATCTATCCATGAATATTATTTGAGTTTTCTTTGAGCTCTTGTATGCATGATTGTTATAGCATCGTATTCCTTCTCCGATTTATTGGTTTGGTTTGGCCAACTAGATTGATTTATCTTGCCAAGGGAAATTCGATCTTGCGGTGCTCAATCTTAATGACAGAAAGAGACATGACACGCATGTACCATAGCTCTTAAGCGTAAAAAGATGGGTTTTATTCATATGTGAGTTTATCTTGTCTACATCATGTCATCTTGCTGAAAGCATTACTCTGTTTTTCCATGAACTTAATACACTAGATGTATGCTGAATGGCGGTCGATGTGTGGAGTAATAGTACTAGATGCATAATCGTTTTGGTCTACTAATCTTGGACGTGATGGCTATATACATGATCATTGCCTTGGGTATTGTCATAATTATTCACTTTTCTATCAATTGCCTAACAGTAATTTGTTTACCAACTATATGCTATTTTCTCGAGAGAAGCCTCTAGTGAAAACTATGGCCCCTGGGTCTATTTCCTATCATATTAAAACCAAAAATACATTGCTGAAATTTTCTTTTATTTATTTTATTATGTTTTTTTGTTAAATCTATGTATCAAAACCTATACAATTTAATCTATCTCAATATAGTTGATGGATTGACAATCCCTTCACGCGTTGGGTTGCAAGTATTTGTTGTTGTGTGCAGGTGCTATTTACATAGTGTTGCTTGGTTCTCCTACTGGATTGATAACCTTGGTTTCATAACTGAGAAAAATACTTACGTTTGCTGTGCTACATCATCCTCTCCTCTTCGGGGAAATACCAACGCAGATTACAAGTAGCAGGGACTTCAAGCTTGATCTTTTGTACTTGTCCTTAGTAATCGCGATCAACTGCCTGGATGCCTTCTTCATAATCTTGTGATGGTCGTTTGGCCATCCTCCGTCAAGCCTTGCCGTCGGGAAGGCCGCCACTGCCTGTGCACAAGTCTGGGGTACTAAAGCAGCCAAACTTTAGTACACCAACATTATTGTTTAATTTCTTCATCAGTTTATCCGGAAACAAGATGCTTTTGGTATGTACAATGGTGCCCGGAAACAAAAGATTGTGTATCACAAAATTTAGTGCACGATATAGTTTCTTTTTCCTTCACGGGTGCAATATTCTTTTTGTCGAAGCAATACGGGTGCACCAAGCGGGTGGGCTTGTTTTCTCTTTGGGTCCAATATCTTCTTTTTTCCTTAGGGCTACATGCCTCCTTCTAGTCTTGGGGTGGGCTTGGTTTATCTTTGGGATTTTTCTCACACTCAATGTCACACCACGGCCCAACAACTGCTATTTTTACTTAATGCTGGACTCTGCTTGCCCCTGCACTCTGTAACCGACGAACTAAAGCTGCACAGAGAAATCTTGGGCGAATTACTGCCTCCTTTCATTCATTAGGGAAAGACAGAGAGGAAATTATCCATGGCATTAAGCTAACATGACATTGCGCACAGACAAGCTAACTGAAACACTAAGAACAACTTCTAATGAATGATGATCAGTAAGTAAACAAATCCTAGAGCAATTATACAAAGTTAAAATCCTGCAACCATCAGATTTGCCTTCTTCTTCAAATCGAATAACTGCCTTAAGTTCTTGTTCAGCTTCTTCAATTTCACCTTGAGTTCCGCTGGTTGGCCCTAGAGTTTCGAGGGCCCCAGGGCGGACTCCATGAGTGGCTGCGGTGGTGGAAAAAAAGAATTCCATACTTTGATATGGAAACATTCTTGTAAAGCCATAAACTATGATATATTTTCCCCTTGTAAATAGTACTCCCTCTATAAAAAATACAAGAGCGTCTAGATCACTACTTTAGTGATCTAAACGCTCTTAGAAATATAGAAGCGTTTAGATCACTAAAGTAGTGATATAAACACTCTTATATTTCTTTACGGAGGGAGTATATTATAATAATAGGTTGTGGTGCTTCAATAATATTGGCATCTAATTGCTTTAGATTATAAAGTAGTGTAATTCCAAAAAATAAATTTATTCATAATCTCCTTCTAAAATTTAGTTAACTGATGTTCTCATTTTCTCTTTGTTCTCTTCTCAGAATTAGATAAATGTTTTAGGCAACATATTTGTAAAAACAAAAAGGAGCACACCTCAACTTGGGAGTAAATTAGCAGCAATAATGTGGGCTCCAACATTGGTGTGCTCTACAACTATCCAAGTACAAAACATTGAGACCACGTGACCAAGACCAGCTATCTCCTCAAAGAGTGCAAGTGTTATAAAAACAAGAATACAACTTAATTATCATCCATCAGATTAAAATTGAGTGCTAAACGATTCATAAAATAAATTACAGTTTTGCTAGAGCACATCTAGATGTGCCATAAGTATTGCACATCTAAGTCTTATGTCATTGATCTTACATTGAGAGTAGTGTGGATATTTTATTTCTCTTTTTTCTTTTTCTCTTTATGCTTGATTCATTCACTTAGATATGCAATAATTAGAGCACATCTAGATGTGCCCTAGACACACTCAATTAATTACCTCTGTCGTTCGGGTTTTCCTCGCCCTAGGCGCAGTCGGCAGCCGTTGCAATGCTCCGGCCTGCGTCAGAGTTTCACGGCATTCGGCCGCTCCGTCCTCCGTTTGTGATGGGAAACGAAGCCATAGGCCCGGAGCTTGTGAAGACTGCTATCGATTGGGTTTGGAGAATTGAAGAAGCAATCAAACTAACAGCCACGGAAAGGTCCTTCCTTATAAAAGTCAAAAGGAAAAAAACTGACAGCCATGGCTCCGCGCAAACACGTACATATACTTACAACCGATCGTTATTCGGAACATACATATCACGATGGGCCTCTCAGGCCTTTTTTGTTTTCCACTTGTATGGCTGTACCTAAAGCCTTTAGCATAGCCTTCAAAAATAAAGCCTTTAGCATATATATGGCCTGGGGTCGGGGCCCCTAGTTTGGCTGGGCCCCAGGCCGTCGCCCCCGCTGCCCTGGCCCAGGGCCGGCCCTCTGCATCCCCCACCGTCGGAGCAACATTGTCCGAGCCCAAGGGGTGTTCCTAACGAGCGCTTCAGGCGCCGGCTGGTTCTACCGGCGCTCGCTAGTGCCGCGTAGTGGGCCGGCCCACCAACCGAGTCAACAAAGCAAACGCGAAAAAGAAAACAATTCCTAATGAAAAAATATGGGATCCGCTGGGAATTGAACCCACCACCACACCCTTCGTGGCTTGATGCTTTAACCACTAGACAAAGCTAGTTCTTCTGTACGCCCTTAGACAAAGTTGTCCTAGTTAACATTTTCTTTAGTAAAACCAATATAAATTGTTTTAAGAAAAATAAAAGCTAAATTTGAAAACAAGACAATCGATTTTTCTAAAAATATCATTGATTTAGAAACAACAATTTTGAAAAAAATGAAAAAAATTTCATTGATTTTGAAAAAGAATTCATTGGTTTTGAAGGTTCATCCGTTTTGAAAAGAGGTCATAGATTTTGAAAAGAGTTCATCACTTTTGAAAAAGAGTTCAGGATTTTGAAAAGAGTTCATTAGTTTTGAAAAAGATTTCATCGATTTTGAAAAGAGTTCACCGATTTTGAAAAATATTCATCGATTTGAATTTTTTTTTGGAAAAAGGTTCACTGGTTTTGAAAAAGAGTTCATCTGTTTTGAAAAGAGTTCATCGCTTTTGAAAAAGTTTTCATGGATTTTGAAAAGAGTTTATCGGTTTTGAAAAAGATTTCATCGATTTTGAAAAGAGTTAATCGATTTTGAAAAGAGTTCACTGATTTTGAAAAAAAACATTGATTTGAAAAAAAATCGATTTTGAAAAAGAGTCCAGTGATTTTAAAAACAGTTCATGAATTTGAAAGGTTCATCGGATTTTGATACAAAAAGTTCACGCATTTAGCAAAGAAAATGAAAAAGGTAAAAAATGTACAAAATTGTTCCAATATAGGAGAAAAGGGAACAGAAAAAAGGAAAAGAAGGAAAAGTAAAAAAGAAGAAGAAGAAAATTAGAAAGAAGATGTATTAGAACACATTTAGACTGGTTGGCCGTTTGGTTACAGTAGCTTGCTTAGAGTGAAGACGTTCTGGGTTCGATTACCACCCATGCGCATATTTTTTTGCGGGATAAACTGAGAAAAAAGAACGTAGATGGGCCGAGCCCAAGTCAGTGCGGGGGTATGCGCCCGTTAACAAAAACAACTAAAACGGGCGCAGCGGGCGCCGTTTAAGATTTGCCCAAATTCTCCATCGCTGGCAACAGATCGAGCTCTTGGGTTGCGCCCTGCCTCAAATCAATTAAGCCCTGCTTGCATTTCTTCACATTCTGAAAACGGAAGGGAAACCCTGAGTACCAAATCAGAAGAAAAAGTAAGAAATCTGGGGGCAGAAATCAAAGCAAAAGGCTGCGAGAGAACATAGATCTAACCTTCTCCGCCTCTGGTTTGCTCTCGCATTTCACAAATTCGCGCCATAGTTTCCATTCTCCTCCGATATGGTTGCCAAACGCTTCACTGGCGCGATGCGTGGGCAGTCAGGGCATCTGGTCATTGGCACCACACCATACCACGACCATGAGGGGCAAGAGGCTGAACTAGACCTCGACATCTCTCTCCTCTCGCCAACCGCCGGCGTTGGCACGCTTCGTCGCCGGAGAAGAAGAAGAAGAATGGGTGGGGGAAGCGAAGGGGAGGCAATGGGGGGCGGCGGGCTGGCACAAGCACGGCGATGGCTCGGGCTCGTGTGATATGTGATGGGTCTCGTGCTCAGTGGACAAGTTGTGGAACCCGCGCTGAGTTGGATAAGTTGTGGGTCCCACCGGCTCCCATAATCCAAATGGATAATGATCTATCTTGCACTTAAGGCCCGTGTCATGTTGGCTATTTGTACTGTGATAAACGTCGCACGCGAGCTATTTTCTTCAACTACGTCTCTTTCTTTCCAATTCACGTCGAAGTTGTGACACAGGAGCTATTCACCCGGAGTAATAAACTGATACAGTGCCTACAGTGATGGGCAAGAGAGACACTACCATCAAGAAAATCAATGGAGTGATCTCGGAGCAACAACATCAATGAACAAGACATTGTAGATAATGCCACCAGTGTACAGAGCAAGAAAAATATATCTTTGTTCGAAATACTCCCTCCATCCGAAAAAACTTGTCCCAAGTTTGTCCCTCAAATGGATGTATCTAGCACTAACTTGATGCTAGATACATTCATTTGAGGGACAAGTTTTTTCGGACGGAGGGAGTAGAACATTCTGAATTCACAGCCATTCTGTGTACAACACAGTGACCTACTGAAAAAGTCGTATTCCAAATATCTGTAGACCATAAAGTATATGGCTTCCGATCCTGAAATCTGCATATATAACACCTAACGCCCCTCTAGTGTTGTGATGGTCACTGTATTCACAGAGTTTTCCCTTGATTCTTCAGCTTCGAAATTCTGTAGAGCAAAATATGTAGGCTGCTTTGGTGCTGGGAGCAATGCACTGTCATTCTCTAACATAAAGGTAACTGATGACATGAGTGGCCTATCATCCGGACGGTCTTGAACACACAGGAGACCGACTTGAATACACCGTAGAACTTCATGAAGTGAACAACTCTCAGCAAACGAAGAGTGCATCAATTCTGTTGATTTTCCATCTGCCCACAGTCTCCATGCCTGAGCCAGTAGAACAAACTGATGAGCAAGTTACAATGTTTGACATATTAAAATTCTGTGCATTTCTTTATACTTACATAAGTTGTCAGGCTCACAAAGTTCTCTACCAGTTGCGCTGAGGTGATCTTCAAGCCACTTACAATCTCTAAGAGAAGAACACCGAAGCTATAGGTGTCCGATTTTACAGAAAAGACACCTCCCATAACATATTCAGGTGACATGTAACCACTGTTTAGACAATTCAACAACAAATGTATAATTAGGGATAACTAGACAATAGAAATTTGAATATTGAGAGGTGGCTAGTTCCTTGAATTACTTACTATGTCCCAACAACCCGGGCAGTTTTTGCTTCTTGTTTGTTTCCACCATACCGAAATCTGATATTTTGGGAGCCATTTCGGAATCCAGTAAGATGTTGCTTGGTTTGAGATCCCTGTGAATTATAGTTAATCTTGAATCTTGGTGGAGGTAAAGAAGACCTCTCGCCACCCCTTTAATAATTTGGAAGCGTGTGGGCCAATCAAGCACAGATTGTCTTGTACTATCTTCAAAGATGTAAACGAAATATACAATTAGCGATCAGTCATATCCTTTTGGTTAATCAAAAACTTGTAATATGTACCAGAAGTATGAACATACCAAAAAGGAAGGCATCCAGGCTTTTGTTTGGTAAGTATTCATAGATAAGTAACCTCTCATCTCCATGAATACAGCAACCAAGAAGTCTAACAAGGTTTTTGTGCTGCAATCTTACAATTAGAATTATCTCATTTTTAAACTCCTCCATCCCTTGCCTAGAACCCTTAATAAGTCGTTTGATAGCAACTTCAGTGTTCACTTGCAGAATACCCTGCATGATTGCATCATCCTAAATTGTGAAACAATGAAAGGTATTTTTCAACAGATAAAAATATTCTCTAGAAATAGAGCATGTTCTACTAATACGATGAATGTAAAACTTTCTGTTACCTTGTAAACTTTGCCAAAACCACCACTTCCGATTTGTTTAGAGTCCGAGAAATTATCTGTTGCCGCGGCAATATCTTCAAAGGTAACAAAAGGAAAGTCCACGTGTTCACCTCCAATTTCATTAGATGAGCTAAGGTATCCTATCATTGGTCCATTGTGGATTTCCGTCTTCTTTTGTTTGCTTGCTAAAGATCAATAGTTTGTTATTAACACTCAGAACAATGAAGTACAGTTTTGAAATGAGAGACATTTTTTACTTTACCTTTGTATTTGCATATCCCAAGGGCTATGCATGCAAGTATCAACACGCAAACCATGATTGGGAGTATAATCTTTACCAAATCGCCATTTCGAACTGCAAAACGAATCATGTATAAATTTAGCACATCCCTTTAAATTTTTTTTTTACAATACCATGAGTGATCCATGGACTAAATAAATGTTTTACCATGAGCATGTTGCATTATGCTCGTATAGAATGTTATAGATCTACTGATTACCCCTACACCAAATTATTTGGACGCAATGAATTATTTGGCAGTCCGCTATACTGTTAAGTTCATATATTTAGTAGATGTCCCACGATTAAATGTTGGTGTTGAGTTGATAGCATTAAGTGCCAAGATAACAGAGGGTTAAAATGGAGTGGTGCATACCAGGAGAGTTAGCAAGCCGGAGGTACAGGTTCTCGTCATTGTTGCTATACTTGCCTGTATCGACAAGCTCCCCTGTCCAAAGCAAGCAATTTGACTGGTCGGCCATAGCACCGTTACTGCTCAAGTTGGTGTAGGCGTAGGCTGTACACGAGCAATTGTTGCTGCACTCGGTCGTGCATTCATCAAAGCTTCTGTTGAGAACATGTACAAACTTGTCAGGTAACTTCATCTTAGGCAAGGTCACGAAATGACTTTGCTTGCCGCATTTCAGTGCCTTGGTTCTTCTACATCCGCTCGAAATGTCAAGACCAGCGGATTCAAACCCATCGAGACAACGGCATGTCGCGGCAGCCCCAGTGTTGTCGCAATAGCTGAATGGGCCACATGAAGCATAGACGTCGCAGCTGCTAGCGGGGTGCTCGAAGACGGTTGTCCAAGATGAGTGGTTGTTCCAGCTAAGAGTCCTCAACGCACCCATGTGGTCGAGCACAAGGCGTGCATACGGTGAGCCACCAGAAACTGAGAATTCATAATAGAACCCGTCCCTGCTTGTTCCAACAATCGCTTCATAGAAGATAGTGTTCTGGTATATGCCACCACCTACTGACGCATCATCGAGAATATTGAGGCGGAGGTAGGGCATAATCCGATGCCAAATGACTAACTGAAGGTTCGAGTTTGGGTCAAGGCCCAAAGAAAAATCTCCAGTGGATGGGTCAGTGGGGCCCTTCCAAGCAATTAGACGCCGGACAACACGAGCCTTCTCGCTCAGGTAGACCCTAGTACCGGGGAGAATGGTGTCCGTCGGGTGATCAAAACTCTGCCATATGCATGTGCCATTTGGAGACATGAGGACAAAATTTCCCGTGTCAAGCAACACTGCAGCAACTCCCATGCTCGTGATGTTGATCTTCACCGCCCAAGGAGAGCCACCTTGGGAGTCAGACAACACCAGGTCAGAACTGTTGGTGATGGCGAGCATCGGAGATGAAGTGGCGGCGATCGGATCGTCGCGGTTGGCGGTCCATACGACGGTGTGGCCAGGGATGTTGTGGTACCATATGCCAAGGTACAAGCTTGTGCTGGAGCTGTTTGGGGAGAAGAAGCCGAGCGCAAAGACCCCGCCCTTGGAGATGACCGTGTCGCCGGCAGAGAGCGGCTTTGCATGTGTGAGCTGGTCATCGGATTGGCATAGTGAACTCAGGAATGGGAGGATCAAAATTAGAATGGTACAAGTGACGGTGAATAGAGTCTTCTTCATCTCCCAGGAACTGACTTAGGGTTGTCAGGTGTGTGGTTCTTCAGTCCAGTTCGGCTGCAGAGATGGAAGGTAAAATAGAAATTGGACAACCATCGCATAGCTACAATGGAAGACGGCAGGAAACCTGACTCCAAAGTCTGCCAACGTCGCTGCACGCGAAAAGAAGATGGTTGCTACGCATTCAGATCGGTGAGTGCGACATAGGAAACCTCGGTGTAAGGACGCGTCGCTTGCCGTGGAATATTCAGGCTGACTGGTTGGGGTTCACCAAGTGGCAGAAAAGATCTCCTGCCGCCGCCGACGCCAACCGCGTCGAGGAGCGCCTACCGCCGCTGCAGCTGCCGCGGACGACGCCGACGCGTTCGCGTGCCGGACCTGGACGGCCGGTGGACTAGAATCGAAGTGAGGCCGTAGCTCCCCAATTTGCGCCCGGAGTCTCGGCAATCGGGCGCGGATCGAGCCGAATGGGCTTTTACCATATGTACAGCCCTTCGACATATGGGCATTTACCCCGTATGTGCACATCAGTTATCGGGATTACTAAACCGATGTTATATTGGTGATATCTTATTATATGAAGATCCGTGCAAAATTTTATTTTATTTTTCCCCTTTTCATATACTCCCTAACTAGTACAAAGTTGAGTCACTTATTTTGGGACTGATGGAGTACATGTTGTATGTTGTGTCACTTTTTTTTTGCACAAGGTATAATCAACTCGTTCACATACACGAAGCATGCACTCACCCCTAGGACGCATGCATGAGAGACAGAGCCGGCACATCATCTTGAGATTGATGAAGTCGTCACAAACGGTCTTCGTAGTCGACAGGAACGTCTACTCCCACTGAACGCGCATCGCCGAAAGGCCTGAAATAAATCTAGGAAAATAAGAGCACCAATGTCAAGTCTAGGACTTGAACCCTGGTGGACAGGAGATACCATTGTCCTTCTAACTATCCAACCACAGATTGTTGTGTCACTTGACTAAGAATTAGTTAAGTCTCAATCAATTGAGATCTAGCCAACCCCTTCAGTTATGTGTCACGTGACTACGTGAGAGGAAAGTCCAATAGGGTGCGGAATTGTTCTTTCTTTTGAGTTGGATGCGGAATAAAAACACCGGGTGATGCATAATCACTTCATGAAAACTGAACCTGCCGCGGGATTTATCACACAAACCATAGTTATATTCGATCGACTGCTGATAATAATTAACTTGAATGAAGATGCATGTATAGAGCGATGGCTATGCTCGCTGGCCCGACAAAGATCCCACCTAATAATCTGGCTAAGGGTGTGTTTGGTAGCATTATCAACCTAGTCTGGTTGTTCTCCTCTGATACATACTGAGCGTACACATGCCGAGTATATGGATTTGCTGTTGTTTAATAGCGGTGTATGTGCTGAGACGTGCTGAGCTGAAACTTTGTTTAGCAGCCTGCATCTGTTTAGACATCCTGAAGAATTTCAAATTTTGAATAATTTTTTAATGGTGAAAAAAATTGAAAAACATGAAAAAAATGAAAACAGAGAAGAATTGAACATTTTTAATTGCAATTTGCACATTTTCTAAATTTTTTAAAAAAATTGACAATTTTTTAAATATTTAAACACATTTTGAAAATCTAAATTCTTTTTCAAAAAAAGTAAAGATTGAATTTTTTTGGGAAAATTAAAATTTTTGAAATTCTTAACTTTTTACAAATTTATTTTTTTTGAAAATCTGAATGTTTTGAAATTCTGAACATTTTTTGAAAATTTAATAAAATTTGGAATTTTAAACATTTCTGAAAATTTCAATAAAATTTGAACTTGTGAACATTTTTGAAAGCACATCGTCATTCACTTCGTTCATGCATACTCACCAGCGAATGGCTGCTGAGGTGTTTCCTCTTCATGCATGGTATGAGGGTATTTGGGTTGAGCTCATGCATGTTGAGGTGACCATTGTGCAGGCTACCAAACACCCACAAGTTGGTTGAGTAGAGAACTTTTTCCCTCATGCACCCAACCAAACACACCTGATTGCGGCGCGTGCATATTGTTCTTTCACATGCACGACCAACAACATAATAGAAGGGGGAACAACTACATCATCAGCGTTCATGGTGAGCACTTGGAGACTCACTCTCGCGATGACACAAATTCAGAGAGCACGTCCTTCGCCACCATTTCATACCCATCATTGGCATCCCAATAGGTCAATGAGATGCCATGTGTTGAAATAAAGGACATTGACCTATATGGGTCTCGAGTCATGGTTATTGGGTTAGGGACGTGTAGCATTTTTTTTCTTATGTTGCAACTTACAGGCACTTTTGCTAGTTAATACTTAAATTTAGACAAACTATTCATCAAGAAATTCGAAACCACTTAACTGAATTTCGTACCACTTCATTGAAAATTGCATAGGAATTTAGTCATGGTGAGGATGATCAAGGCGAGTGTCGCTCTGTTGGTTACTTCAAAAAGTAGACGCGCCTAGTAATGCTGGAAAAGAACAAACATGTGTGCATTTTATCCAAGGTTGAACTACTTGGAATTATCGAATCATCTGAATGCTAACCTAACTAAAAGGATTTTATTACAATCATCCAGAAGTCTGCATTTGTCGCTGGTGTCCTTGGTACCTCGTTGTGACACGGGTGAGCTACAGCTCTGCACTTTGGTACCGACAACGGCGACAACCACTGGTGCCACTTTCCTCTTGAGGACGTCGTCATGGTTCTCCTCCCCGTGCGAGGGCTCCAGGTGAAAATTGGTGTATGTTTCGGACTCGTGGGTGAGAACGCTTTGCACCGTTACCCTCCCGAGGGCATTGTTGTGGAGCTCGGATGCCCTGGGTCATGGTGGATGTTGTCTTCAAGCCTTCCCGTCCTCATGCGCGGTGACTTAGTCATCTTGTTTTCTGCCCTGTGGCGTTTTTATGCAATTTATGTTGTCTGGTTATCCCAGGATTTGCTTTATATTTGAGGACCACGACAAGCATCATTACCTCTGCCTTCGTTGTTCAGAACTCACACTAAATGTTGGGGAAGGTAGTAATTTCAAAAAATTTCCTACGCACACGCAAGATCATGGTGATGCATAGCAACGAGAGGGGAGAGTGTTGTCTACGTACCCTCGTAGACCGTAAGCGGAAGCGTTATGGCAACGCGGTTGATGTAGCCGTACGTCTTCATGATCGACCGATCCTAGTACCGAAAGTACGGCACCTCCGCGATCTGCACACGTTTGGCTCGGTGACGTCCCACGAACTCACGATCCAGCAGAGTGTCGAGGGAGAGCTTCGTCAGCACGACTGCGTGATGATGGTGATGATGAAGCTACCGGCGCAGGGCTTCGCCTAAGCACTGCAACGATATGACCGAGGTGGATCATGGTGGAGGGGGGCACCGCACAAGGCTAAGAGATCAATGATCAACTTGTGTGTATATGGGGTGCCCCCTCCCACGTATATAAAGGAGTGGAGGAGGGGGAGGGCCGGCCCTCTCTATGGCGCGCCCTAGGGGAGTCCTCACTACAAAAAAGACACATCCGTGACATTTTGGGCCGAATGAATTTTTTTCTGTCATACATATGACACTTCTATGACGATAATTGTGACAAACCCCGGTATCATCATAGATGTGGTGGGCTCCTACTTCTATGACAAAAAATCATGACAGAAAATGGGCTTTTCGTCCTGGGCGGGCCGGAGACGCAGCTGCATGACATTCTTCGGGCCGTCCATGACGGAAAAAACCGTGGTAGAAGCGAGGGCGAGGAAAATTTCCGGGAGTTCCCGGTTACGGTGGGAGGTCGGGGGCCGAGCGATGCGCGTTTCTCTCGTACACGTACGCGCGTGTGTGCGAGGCGTTGGCTCTAACTGAACCCGAGCGAGGCGTTGGGCTCTAACTGAACCCGAGCGATTGCACTGCAGGCTACGCGTTACTGAACCCGAGCGATCGATCGATGGCTGTTAACTGAACCTGATCGAGCGATTCCTTCGCTACTGCTGCTAACTTAAGCCGATCGATGCTGCCTCTAGATGAACAGTGAGCGTTGCTGGGGGGTTTGGATGAACAGTTCCCGGTGGGGGTGGATGAACAGGACCCCGTGGTGTTGCCTCTGGATGAACAGGACCCCGATCGATCGAGCCGGTTGGGGCTGGATGAACAGGACCCCGTGGAGGGCAGGATGAACAGGACCACCCGTGGAGGGCAGAATGAACAGTAGACGGTGGAGGGCTGGATGAACAGTAGCCCGTGGAGGGGTGGTTGAACAGGAGCCTGTGGAGAGGGCTGGTTGAACAGAGCCGGTGGAGTAGCGCGTGGTGGAGGCTGGATGAACAGGAGCCTGTGGATGAACAGTCGCAGGTGGAGGCTGGAGGAGGTCGACGGTGGATGAACAGTAGCCCGTGGAGGCTGGAGGGGGTCGACGGTGGAGATGAACAGTATCCCGTGGAGTCCCGTTTTGCGGTACGCCACACCCCTCCCGATGAACAGGACCCCCGTTTCGACCGTAGCGCTCCAACACAAGTCCGTTTCCTCCGTTTTGCGGTACGCCACACCCCTCCCGATCAACAGGACCCCCGTTTCGACCGTAGGAGGTCCGTTTCCTCCGTTTTGCGGTACGCCAGACCCCTCCCGATGAACAGGATCCCGTTTCAAACGTGGCCGGTCGAACACAAGGCCGTTTCCTCCGTACTGCGGTACGCCAGGCCTCGTTTCCATCGGCTGTTCCGTCCAAGCCCTCCCGATGAACACGACGACGCATTCCGTTCCGACCCAGCCGGTTGGCTCCCCATGAACACGACGACGACGCTGTTTCTTCGTTCCGACCCAGCCATGTACACGAGCCCTGGCCGTACGTATGCGCGAGTAGGCGTTCGAGGCCCCGCCCGTATGTACACATACGTGGCCGTATTTTCTTTCTTGCACCCTGGCCGCTGTAATTTTCTTTCTTGCACCCTGGCCGCTGTACGTACGTGTACATGCTACGTGCGCGCCTCTACTACGACACATACGTGCCTCTACTACGACACGTGCGCGCCTCTACATCCACCAGTATATATGTACGTACACGTTCGCGACCAGAATGACAACGCTACGTAAGCTTCGACCAGGTGGGTCCCGACTGTCAGGCACTTCCTTGCCTGCGAAGATGTAGCTGGTGGGTCCCAGCAGTCAGGGGGGCGAATCGTTTTTTTTGCGCGGACGCACTTCCTTGCGTGCAAAGATGTAGCTGGTGGGTCCCAGCAGTCAGGGGGAAACGTTTTTTTCGCGAAATACAGTGGCCCGTCCGGTGGGTCCCAGCTGTCAGGTGGAGGAATAATTATTTTCCGCATAATAAGGAGGCACTTCCTTGCTGCGGCCGTGGACCCAGCTGTCAGCCTCTCCACGTACAGTCCATGTCCGATGGAAGTCGTTCCTTGACCACGTTGACCACGCCGCGCCGAGAGCACCTGGGCGGTGGACGACGGCGAGGCCTAGGAAGGGGACGACGGGGAGCCGGGGAAGACGCGGCAGTGAAAGCCCGCGCAGAGAGGAGTACGAGGGTTCACTGGTTCGGCTGCGGTGTGAGGCTGCCGTCGCCGCAGGGCCTGGCCAACGGTGGGAATAGTAGGGGGCGGTGAGGCCTCCGCGGCAGCACAGCCGGCCACGGGAGGCAGGAGCATGCGGCACGACCGGCGCTGCTTTGGGCGGCTGGAGCAAGAAGATCAGAGGTTGAAGAAGCACTACGGCCGTTGGATGGACATCGTACGGTCACTGGAGCTAGAATCGTGCATATTGACTAAGTTTACAAAGCCCTCCGTCCCCGTCAACTTAGTAGGCCCACAAGTCAGCCTGCCACTATACTGGGTCCCAGCTAACAGGGGGACTATTCATTTTTTTGTGCGTAATAAGGAGGCACTTCCTTGCGTGCGAAGATGTAGCTGGTGGGTCCGAGCTGTCAGCGGCGGTAACGTTTTTTCGCGAAATACAGAGGCCCTTTCGGTGGGTCCCTGATGTCAGGTGGAGGAATCATTATTTTGCGCGTAATAAGGAGGCATTTCCTTGCATGCGGCCGTGGACCTAGCCGGACTGATGTCAGGGGGAGTACGACTGTACGAGGGTTTACTGGTTCGTCTGCCGTCGCCGGAGAATAACAGCAGGTGTGGGTGAGTAGAGGGATGGCTAGGCCAGCGATGGGAGTACGGTGGGGCGGTGAGGCCTGCGCGGCAGCAGAGCCGGCCGCGGGGAGGAGGGAGCAGGCAGTCCCGCCGGCGCTTGTTTGAGCGGCTGGAGCAGGAAGAGCAGAGATTGAAGAAGCACGACGGCCGTTGGATGGACATCCAACAGTCAGTGCTTGTGCGTCAACCTTTTTTTAGGAAAGCCTCAAATCTGTGAAAAACAGCATACAGCCCATCTGCCATTATTTCTAATAATTTACATCCCATTTGCTAATTATTATGGTTTTTTTGGAGCCCATATTCTTTTTGTTAGCATTACAGGCCATATTGTGGCCACGGTTAAAAAATTATATGAAATTTTGCATATTTCGGTGCGGTCCGAACTGTTTTTAATCCCGAAATTTCGACTCACATTCAAACTGATTTTAAAAATAAAATGTAATTTAAAATCTCGAAATGAAAAAAAAAGATATTTGAAACTAATTGCCGGTTTGATGTGTTTTAAAAATGTACAACCCATTTCTCATTACTGATGGGCCATTTTCTCGGCCAGCCGAATGAAAGCTTTCCTCGTCTTGAAAGATTTGCAACCCAACAGGCCAGACAAAGCGACTTACTTGGCAAATCACAAAAAAACTGGGCTGTGGCCGTGGACCCAGCTGTCAGCCTCTCCACGTACAGTACTTTTCCGATGGAATGTCATTGACCACGTTGACCACGCCGCGCCGAGAGCACCAAGGCGGTGGACGACGGCGAGGCCTAGGAAGGGGACAACGCGGAGCCGGGGAAGACGCGACAGTGGATGCCCACGCGGAGAGGAGTACGAGGGTTCACTGGTTCGGCTGCGGTGTGAGGCTGCCGTCGCCGCAGGGCCTGACTAGTGGTGGGAGTAGTAGGGGGCGATGAGGCCTCAACGGCAGCACAGCCGGCCACTGGAGGCAGGAGCAGGCGGTCCCACCGGCGCTGGTTTGGGCGGCTGGTGCAAGAAGAGCAGCGATTGAAGAAGCAGCAGAACCGTTCGATTCAAATCCAACGGTTACTGCTGCTAGAATCGTTTGTTGACTAAGTTGACAAGCCCTGCGTACGCGTCAACTTAGTAGGCCCACAGGTCAGCCTCCCAACCGGTGCGCCCCAGATGTCAGTGGGAGGAATCATTTTTTTCGCGTAATAAGGGGGCAGTTGATTGCGTGCGGCCAGGCCAGCGGAGGGGGTAGGGTGGGCCGGGGAAGCCTGCGCAGCATCACAAGGGGCCACAAGAGGAGGGAGCAGGCAGTCCCACCGGCGCTAGTTTAGGCGGCTGGAGCAGGAAGATCAGAGATTGAAGAAGCACGTCGGCCGTTGGATGGACATCCAACAGTCACTGCTGCTAGAATCGTGCGTTCACTGACAAAGCCTTGCGTAAACAAGTCAGCCTCGAAATCTGTGGCGTGTACAACCCATTTGCTATTATTTTTATAATTTTTACTCATTTTCTAATTCATATGGAATTTATTGCAGCCCGTTTTCCATTTTTAGAATTGCTGGCCATTTTCTGGTCAGTACCAGGGTCAAAAAATTAACTAAATATGTGGGAAATTTTGAAAATTCGCAAATTTTTGCTGGGAACGAAATATTCTTAATCCAAAAATTAATAGCCATACTAAAACAAATTTAAAAATAAATTAGTACTATGTCATGTTAAATCCAATGAAATACGTATAAGATATCAGTGAAGAACAAAAACAAAAAAAGAAACTTATATCCCATTTGCTATAAATTTTTTGGAATTTTCAACCCCTTTTGATATTACTTTTAACAGACATTGACCATACTCTTAAGCCAGGCCGGAATGCATCCCTCCTCGTCTTGAAAGATTTGCAGCCCAGTAATTCGGAGAAAACAAATAGGCCTAGCTATCCCTCCTCGTCTTCAAAAAGAAATATTGGGCTACCTATTTTCCCAAAGAACTGGTGCATGAGCATTTAGCTTTATTTACTTATTTATTTACTTATTTATGTTTAGGGGACCATGAGCATGTACCTGGGCCGGATTCATGTGAGAGCCTCCCTTCCAGTTAATTATGGGCTTCTCTATTGGGCCTTCATCAGTGGGCTGCATGTTATCAACAAGTAGAAAATGTGTTCCGTACGAAAAATAGTATGCGCTACGTACGGTACGGGGCACTAAAGGATCGAACCGTGCAAGGACTTCCAAAACATTGTGTTTGTTGTTCTAACAACACATTTATTCAACCAACAGACGAAATATACTACTGATTGTACATTGAAAACAGCAGCAGCAGCAACCAGGGCTGGGGGTGCAACAGAAGCAGTAAGCAGGCCAGAAGAGTGAAGACGCAACTCTCTCTTCCAAACCAAACATGAG
This sequence comes from Triticum aestivum, assembly GCF_018294505.1. NCBI lineage: Eukaryota > Viridiplantae > Streptophyta > Magnoliopsida > Poales > Poaceae > Triticum > Triticum aestivum. Next base: position 589,142,364 of record NC_057799.1, on the reverse strand, counting down.
CCATCATTACAAAAGGGCTACCAAAAAAGAACAAGTGTATGCATCAAACTAAATAAAGATCCTACTACGCCAAGTGTACGCATCTAACTAACTGGCTCAGTTAGACGTTACTATTTATTAAGCTGTGGAGATTGGCTGACGGCTTGAACCAGATGGGTGCCTGACGGGGGAAACTCCAGCCAGCAGGTCGAAGTCTGATACTTGCGACCCTCTCTCCTACTTTGGGCTGCAGAGCGTGGCGGCACATACCAGGGTATGGTGCATGCAGAGACGCATGGTACGCTGTGTACACACAGTTTTGCCTGATGAACGAAACCGCGCTGCCATCATGATCCTTGCCGTCGGTTATCTCCTGGTTAATCGGATAATTCAGTGCGACAAACAGAGAGCGTGTACCAAGGCTACTTACCAGCCTCCAGTCAAAAATACCTGAAGGCCCAGAGAAGCTGGGATCCTGCTCAAAGACCTTGCAGTGACTGTGATTGTATTCCGCGAAACAACACGTCCGGTACGTGCGAACGATCATCAATCTTTCACCGTCGTCTGATCGAGCCAGGAACCACCTGCAACTGCCATGCCGCTTTTCTTTGAAAGGTTCTGTGATTAGGAAGGGTAGGGACTGAAGGAAATATGCCCTAGAGGCAATAATAAAGTTATTATTTATTTCCTTATTTCATGATAAATGTTTATTATTCATGCTAGAATTGTATTAACCGGAAACATAATACTTGTGTGAATACATAGACAAACAGAGTGTCACTAGTATGCCTCTACTTGACTAGCTCGTTGATCAAAGATGGTTATGTTTCCTAGCCATAGACATGAGTTGTCATTTGATTAACGTGATCACATTATTAGGAGAATGATGTGATTGACTTGACCCATTCCGTTAGCTTAGCACTTGATCGTTTAGTATGTTGCTATTGCTTTCTTCATGACTTATACATGTTCCTATGACTATGAGATTATGCAACTCCCGTTTACCGGAGGAACACTTTGTGTGCTACCAAACGTCACAACGTAACTGGGTGATTATAAAGGTGCTCTACAGGTGTCTCCGAAGGTACTTGTTGGGTTGGCGTATTTCGAGATTAGGATTTGTCACTCCGATTGTCGGAGAGGTATCTCTGGGCCCTCTCGGTAATGCACATCACTTAAGCCTTGCAAGCATTGCAACTAAAGAGTTTGTTGCAAGATGATGTATTACGGAACGAGTAAAGAGACTTGCCGGTAACGAGATTGAACTAGGTATTGAGATACCGACGATCGAATCTCGGGCAAGTAACATACCGATGACAAAGGGAACAACGTATGTTGTTATGCGGTCTGACCGATAAAGATCTTCGTAGAATATGTGGGAGCCAATATGAGCATCCAGGTTCCGCTATTGGTTATTGACCGGAGATGTGTCTCGGTCATGTCTACATAGTTCTCGAACCCGTACGGTCCGCACGCTTAACGTTACGATGACAGTTATATTATGAGTTTATATGTTTTGATGTACCGAAGGTTGTTCGGAGTCCCGGATGTGATCACGGACATGACGAGGAGTCTCGAAATGGTTGAGACATAAAGATTGATATATTGGATGACTATATTCGGACACCGGAAATGTTCCGGGTGATTTCGCAGAAAACCGGAGTGCCGGAGGGTTACCGGAACCCCCCGGGAGAAGTAATGGGCCTTATGGGCCTTAGTGGAGAGAGAGAGGGGCAGCCAGGAGGGGCCGCGCGCCCCCTCCCCCTCTGGTCCGAATTGGACTAGGAGAGGGGGGGCAGCGCCCCCTTTCCTTCTCCCTCTCCCCCTTCCTTTCCCCCTCCTAGTAGGAGTAGGAAAGAGGGGAGTCCTACTCCTACTAGGAGGAGGAGGACTCCTCCTGGCGCGCCAACAAGGGCCGGCCGGCCTCCCCCTTGCTCCTTTATATAGGGGGGCAGGGGGGCACCCCATAGACACAACAATTGATCTATTGATCTCTTAGCCGTGTGCGGTGCCCCCTCCACCATATTACACCTCGATAATATCGTAGCGGTGCTTAGGCGAAGCCCTGCGTCGGTAGAACATCATCATCGTCACCATGCCGTCGTGCAGACGAAACTCTCCCTCAACACTCGGCTGGATCAGAGTTCGAGGGACGTCATCGAGCTGAACTTGTGCTGAACTCGGAGGTGCCGTACGTTCGGTACTTGATCGGTCGGATCGTGAAGAAGTACGACTACATCAACCGCGTTGTGTTAACGCTTCCGCTTTCGGTCTACAAGGGTACGTGGACAACACTCTCCCCTCTCGTTGCTATGCATCACCATGATCTTGCGTGTTCGTAGGAATTTTTTTGAAATTACTACGTTCCCCAACAGTGGTATCAGAGCCTGGTTTTATGCGTTGATGTTATGCACGAGTAGAACACAAGTGAGTTGTGGGCGATATAAGTCATACTGCTTACCAGCATGTCATACTTTGGTTCGGCAGTATTGTGAGATGAAGCGGCCCGGACCGACATTACGCGTACGCTTACGCGAGACTGGTTTCACCGTTGCGAGCACTCGTTGCTTAAAGGTGACCGGCGGGTGTCTGTCTCTCTCACTTTAGTTGAACCGAGTGTGGCTACGCCCGGTCCTTGCGAAGGTTAAAACAGCACCAACTTGACAAACTATCGTTGTGGTTTTGATGCATAGGTAAGAACGGTTCTTGCTAAGCCCGTAGCAGCCACGTAAAACTTGCAACAACAAAGTAGAGGACGTCTAACTTGTTTTTGCAGGGCATGTTGTGATGTGATATGGTCAAGACATGATACTGAATTTTATTGTATGAGATGATCATGTTTTGTAACCGAGTTATCGGCAACTGGCAGGAGCCATATGGTTGTCGCTTTATTGTATGCAATGCAATCGCCATGTAATTGTTTTACTTTATCACTAAGCGGTAGCGATAGTCGTAGAAGCAATAGTTGGCGAGACGACAACGATGCTTCGATGGAGATCAAGGTGTCACGCCGATGACGATGGTGATCATGACGGTGCTTCGGAGATGGAGATCACAAGCACAAGATGATGATGGCCATATCATATCACTTATATTGATTGCATGTGATGTTTATCTTTTATGCATCTTATCTTGCTTTGATTGACGGTAGCATTATAAGATGATCCTTCACTAAATTATCAAAGTATAAGTGTTCTCCCTGAGTATGCACCGTTGCGAAAGTTCTTCGTGCTGAGACACCACGTGATGATCGGGTGTGATAGGCTCTACGTTCAAATACAACGGGTGCAAAACAGTTGCACACGCGGAATACTCAGGTTAAACTTGACGAGCCTAGCATATAACAGATATGGCCTCGGAACACGGAGACCGAAAGGTCGAGCGTGAATCATATAGTAGATATGATCAACATAGTGATGTTCACCGTTGAAACTACTCCATCTCACGTGATGATCGGACATGGTTTAGTTGATATGGATCACGTGATCACTTAGAGGATTAGAGGGATGTCTATCTAAGTGGGAGTTCTTAAGTAATATGATTAATTGAACTTGAATTTATCATGAACTTAGTACCTGATAGTATCTTGCTTGTCTATGTTAATTGTAGATAGATGGCCCGTGCTGTTGTTCCGTTGAATTTTAATGCGTTCCTTGAGAAAGCAAAGTTGAAAGATGATGGTAGCAATTACACGGACTGGGTCCGTAACTTGAGGATTATCCTCATTGCTGCACAGAAGAATTACGTCCTGGAAGCACCGCTGGGTGCCAGGCCTGCTGCAGGAGCAACACCAGATGTTATGAACGTCTGGCAGAGCAAAGCTGATGACTACTCGATAGTTCAGTGTGCCATGCTTTACGGCTTAGAACCGGGTCTTCAACGACGTTTTGAACGTCATGGAGCATATGAGATGTTCCAGGAGTTGAAGTTAATATTTCAAGCAAATGCCCGGATTGAGAGATATGAAGTCTCCAATAAGTTCTACAGCTGCAAGATGGAAGAGAATAGTTCTGTCAGTGAGCATATACTCAAAATGTCTGGGTATAACAATCACTTGATTCAACTGGGAGTTAATCTTCCGGATGATAGCGTCATTGACAGAATTCTTCAATCACTGCCACCAAGCTACAAGAGCTTCGTGATGAACTATAATATGCAAGGATGAATAAGACGATTCCCGAGCTCTTCGCAATGCTAAAGGCTGCGGAGGTAGAAATCAAAAAGGAGCATCAAGTGTTGATGGTCAATAAGACCACTAGTTTCAAGAAAAAGGGTAAAGGGAAGAAGAAGGGGAACTTCAAGAAGAACAGCAAACAAGTTGCTGCTCAGGAGAAGAAACCCAAGTCTGGACCTAAGCCTGAGACTGAGTGCTTCTACTGCAAGCAGACTGGTCACTGGAAGCGGAACTGCCCCAAGTATTTGGCGGATAAGAAGGATGGCAAGGTGAACAAAGGTATATGTGATATACATGTTATTGATGTGTACCTTACTAATGCTCGCAGTAGCACCTGGGTATTTGATACTGGTTCTGTTGCTAATATTTGCAACTCGAAACAGGGGCTACGGATTAAGCGAAGATTGGCTAAGGACGAGGTGACGATGCGCGTGGGAAATGGTTCCAAAGTCGATGTGATCGCGGTCGGCACGCTACCTCTACATCTACCTTCGGGATTAGTTTTAGACCTAAATAATTGTTATTTGGTGCCAGCGTTAAGCATGAACATTATATCTGGATCTTGTTTGATGCGAGACGGTTATTCATTTAAATCAGAGAATAATGGTTGTTCTATTTATATGAGTAATATCTTTTATGGTCATGCACCCTTGAAGAGTGGTCTATTTTTGTTGAATCTCGATAGTAGTGATACACATATTCATAATATTGAAGCCAAAAGATGCAGAGTTGATAATGATAGTGCAACTTATTTGTGGCACTGCCGTTTAGGTCATATCGGTGTAAAGCGCATGAAGAAACTCCATACTGATGGACTTTTGGAACCACTTGATTATGAATCACTTGGTACTTGCGAACCGTGCCTCATGGGCAAGATGACTAAAACACCGTTCTCCAGAACTATGGAGAGAGCAACAGATTTGTTGGAAATCATACATACAGATGTATGTGGTCCGATGAATATTGAGGCTCGTGGCGGATATCGTTATTTTCTCACCTTCACAGATGATTTGAGCAGATATGCGTATATCTACTTAATAAAACATAAGTCTGAAACATTTGAAAAGTTTAAAGAATTTCAGAGTGAAGTTGAAAATCATCGTAACAAGAAAATAAAATTTCTATGATCTGATCGTGGAGGAGAATATTTGAGTTATGAGTTTGGTCTTCATTTGAAACAATGCGGAATAGTTTCACAACTCACGCCACCCGGAACACCACAGCGTAATGGTGTGTCCGAACGTCGTAATCGTACTTTACTAGATATGGTGCGATCTATGATGTCTCTTACTGATTTACCGCTATCGTTTTGGGGTTATGCTTTAGAGACGGCTGCATTCACGTTAAATAGGGCACCATCAAAATCGGTTGAGACGACGCCTTATGAACTGTGGTTTGGCAAGAAACCAAAGTTGTCGTTTCTTAAAGTTTGGGGCTGCGATGCTTATGTGAAAAAACTTCAACCTGACAAGCTCGAACCCAAATCGGAGAAATGTGTCTTCATAGGATACCCAAAGGAAACTATTGGGTACACCTTCTATCACAGATCCGAAGGCAAAAACTTTTGTTGCTAAATTCGGAAATTTTCTGGAGAAGGAGTTTCTCTCGAAAGAAGTGAGTGGGAGGAAAGTAGAACTTGATGAGGTAACTGTACCTGCTCCCTTATTGCAAAGTAGTTCATCACAGAAACAAGTTTCTGTGACACCTACGCCAATTAGTGAGGAAGTTAATGATGATGATCATGAAACTTCAGATCAAGTTATTACTGAACCTCATAGATCAACCAGAGTAAGATCCGCACCAGAGTGGTACGGTAATCCTGTTCTGGAGGTTATGTTAGTAGACCATGACGAACCTACGAACTATGAAGAAGCGATGGTGAGCCCAGATTCCGCAAAATGGCTTGAGGCCATGAAATCCGAGATAGGATCCATGTATGAGAACAAAGTATGGACTTTGGTTGACTTGCCCGATGATCGGCAAGCCATTGAAAATAAATGGATCTTCAAGAAGAAGACTGACGCTGATGGTCATGTTACTGTCTATAAAGCTCGACTTGTTGCGAAAGGTTTTTCGACAAGTTCAAGGGATTGACTACGATGAGACCTTGTCACCCGTAGCGATGCTTAAGTCTGTCCGAATCATGTTAGCAATTGCCGCATTTTATGATTATGAAATTTGGCAAATGGATGTCAAAACTGCATTCCTGAATGGATTTCTGGAAGAAGAGTTGTATATGATGCAACCGGAAGGTTTTGTCGATCCAAAGGAAGCTAACAAAGTGTGCAAGCTCCAGCGATCCATTTATGGACTGGTGTAAGCCTCTCGGAGTTGGAATAAACGCTTTGATAATGTGATCAAAGCATTTGGTTTTATACAGACTTTTGGAGAAGCCTGTATTTACAAGAAAGTGAGTGGGAGCTCTGTAGCATTTCTGATATTATATGTGGATGACATATTGCTGATTGGAAATGATATAGAATTTCTGGATAGCATAAAGGGATGCTTCAATAAGAGTTTTTCAATGAAAGACCTCGGTGAAGCTGCGTATATATTGGGCATCAAGATTTATAGAGATAGATCAAGACGCTTAATTGGACTTTCACAAAGCACATACCTTGACAAAGTTTTGAAAAAGTTCAAAATGGATCAAGCAAAGAAAGGTTATTGCCTGTGTTACAAGGTGTTAAATTGAGTAAGACTCAATGCCCGACCACTGCAGAAGATAGAGAGAAGATGAAAGATGTTCCCTATGCTTCAGCCATAGGCTCTATCATGTATGCAATGCTGTGTACCAGACCTGATGTATGCCTTGCTATAAGTCTAGCAGGAAGGTACCAAAGTAATCCAGGAGTGGATCACTGGACAGCGGTCAAGAACATCCTGAAATACCTGAAAAGGACTAAGGATATGTTTCTCATTTATGGAGGTGACAAAGAGCTCATCGTAAATGGTTACGTCGATGCAAGCTTTGACACTGATCCGGACGATTCTAAATCGCAAACCGGATACGTGTTTACATTGAACGGTGGAGCTGTCAGTTGGTGCAGTTCTAAACAAAGCGTCGTGGCGGGATCTACGTGTGAAGCGGAGTACATAGCTGCTTCGGAAGCAGCAAATGAAGGAGTCTGGATGAAGGAGTTCATATCCGGTCTAGGTGTCATACCTAGTGCATCGGGTCCAATGAAAATCTTTTGTGACAATACTGGTGCAATTGCCTTAGCAAAGGAATCCAGATTTCACAAGAGAACCAAGCACATCAAAAGACGCTTCAATTCCATCTGGGATTTAGTCCACGTGGGAGACATAGAAATTTGCAAGATACATACGGATCTGAATATTGCAGACCCGTTGACTAAGCCTCTTCCACGAGCAAAACATGATCAGCACCAAGGCTACATGCATGGGTGTAAGAATCATTACTCTGTAATCTAGATTATTGACTCTTGTGCATGTGGGAGACTGAAGGAAATATGCCCTAGAGGCAATAATAAAGTTATTATTTATTTCCTTATTTCATGATAAATGTTTATTATTCATGCTAGAATTGTATTAACCGGAAACATAATACTTGTGTGAATACATAGACAAACAGAGTGTCATTACTATGCCTCTACTTGACTAGCTCGTTGATCAAAGATGGTTATGTTTCCTAGCCATAGACATGAGTTGTCATTTGATTAACGGGATCACATTATTAGGAGAATGATGTGATTGACTTGACCCATTCCGTTAGCTTAGCACTTGATCGTTTAGTATGTTGCTATTGCTTTCTTCATGACTTATACATGTTCCTATGACTATGAGATTATGCAACTCCCGTTTACCGGAGGAACACTTTGTGTGCTACCAAACGTCACAACGTAACTGGGTGATTATAAAGGTGCTCTACAGGTGTCTCCGAAGGTACTTGTTGGGTTGGCGTATTTCGAGATTAGGATTTGTCACTCCGATTGTCGGAGAGGTATCTCTGGGCCCTCTCGGTAATGCACATCACTTAAGCCTTGCAAGCATTGCAACTAAAGAGTTTGTTGCAAGATGATGTATTACGGAACGAGTAAAGAGACTTGCCGATAACGAGATTGAACTAGGTATTGAGATACCGACGATCGAATCTCGGGCAAGTAACATACCGATGACAAAGGGAACAACGTATGTTGTTATGCGGTCTGACCGATAAAGATCTTCGTAGAATATGTGGGAGCCAATATGAGCATCCAGGTTCCGCTATTGGTTATTCACCGGAGACGTGTCTCGGTCATGTCTACATAGTTCTCGAACCCGTAGGGTCCGCACCCTTAACGTTACGATGACAGTTATATTATGAGTTTATATGTTTGGATGTACCGAAGGTTGTTCAGAGTCCCGGATGTGATCACGGACATGACGAGGAGTCTCGAAATGGTCGAGACATAAAGATTGATATATTGGACGACTATATTCGGACACCGGAAATGTTCCGGGTGATTTCGGAGAAAACCGGAGTGCCGGAGGGTTACTGGAACCCCCGGGAGAAGTAATGGGCCTTATGGGCCTTAGTGGAGAGAGAGAGGGGCAGCCAGGAGGGGCCGTGCGCCCCCTCCCCCTCTGGTCCGAATTGGACTAGGAGAGGGGGGGGGGCGGCGCCCCCCTTTCCTTCTCCCTCTCCCCCTTCCTTTCCCCCTCCTAGTAGGAGTAGGAAAGAGGGGAGTCCTACTCCTACTAGGAGGAGGACTCCTCCTCCTGGCGCGCCAACAAGGGCCGGCCGGCCTCCCCCTTGCTCCTTTATATACGGGGGCAGGGGGGCACCCCATAGACACAACAATTGATCTATTGATCTCTTAGCCGTGTGTGGTGCCCCCCTCCACCATATTACACCTCGATAATATCGTAGCGGTGCTTAGGCGAAGCCCTGCGTCAGTAGAACATCATCATCGTCACCACGCCGTTGTGCTGACGAAACTCTCCCTCAACACTCGGCTGGATCGGAGTTCGAGGGACGTCATCGAGCTGAACGTGTGCTGAACTCGGAGGTGCCGTACGTTCGGTACTTGATCGGTCGGATCGTGAAGACGTACGACTACATCAACCGCGTTGTGTTAACGCTTCCGCTTTCGGTCTACGAGGGTACGTGGACAACACTCTCCCCTCTCGTTGCTATGCATCACCATGATCTTGCGTGTTTGTAGGAAATTTTTTGAAATTACTACGTTCCCCAACAGGGACACCAGGCGGCCTACAACATCATATCAAGTTGGAGTCAAATAAAAAAGGGCTCTTGATTTAGTCAATCTTAAGAACAGCATGTTATGAGCATGAATATTTTTTCAGCAAATGTTGACAGTAATATAAGCAAGCCATCATGATATCATAGGAAAGTAACATACTGCTGTAACTGCCGTTTGTAGCGATGACTGGAGTAGGCCAACAATACGTCCAGCCATAGAAGGAGTCGGCAGCGTAAATGAAGCCCTTGTGTTCAATGGCATTAGAGAACCATGGAGGATGTATGATCCTGCGATGGACGTGCAGATTTATCCACTTACCGCAGTGACCTGTCAGATAGGCGAGACCGTGGTTGATGAACGCAATTAGCCTGAAGTCTTTATAATTCGCAGATCTTGTGGGCACTTGGCAGATTACAACCTTGAGCAAATCAAACTTGGTATCATGTTGGCTACTATAAGATTCAGAGTATTCTGGGCCGCGGTGCCAAAGCAGTGCAGTGTCAATCGAAGGAAGGGGGATCAATCGCCAGGTGTAGACCTCCACAAGCATCCAGCTGCCGCGACCGTCGACGAGCACCATACAAGACGTGTTCATGCTGACCCAGTACATACCGTTAATGTAGTTGAGGCTGACGGGGATCGGATCGCAGTCAAGGGGGTTGATGCTCGCCACCCTATGATCATTATGCTGCGTGACACGCCGTTTCTGAAGATCAGGCGGCATCAGCAAGCAAGGAGCTGGCTTAAAATGCTCCGGCCTGAGGGCTTTGAGTAAACGGTACAGCCCCGACGAGCACGCGGCGAGCGGCATGGTACTGCGATTGTCCACACGCGAAACAATGAGCTTGATTACCTCTGTGGGGAGCGAATTCCAGCCACTCTTTCGGCGGACGCTGCTCGGTTCTGCCATTGTTAGCGGGGATGGAAGATTGGACGAGATTATGTGCGGACAAAGATGGAGAAGCGAATATGTGCTGCGGGAAGTGGACAGGTGATGATGACTACAGCACGCCGCTTGAGTTACGAGACACATACCAGCAGCGTAGGGTCATGTCGATGCCAGACAACTTGCTTGAGTGATCACTGTACTGGTACTCCCTACAGTGCTATGCCCTAACTTGCTTGAGTAGAGTAGTAGAGTAGGACTCTGCTCTACTACTAGCACCGGAGGAGTAGTATATTCTAATCTAAAATAGTTACAAACTTCAATGCCCGAGCGTGGAACGACTACGAACCGTGCTCAAAGACCGTGTCTACGTGGTGTTTGGACATGGGCGACAACCTCAACGCCAACGGTGCTGCTCCCGTTGCACCGTTTGTGTTAGTGTCCTTCCTGTTCGAAATCGTGGTAGAATTCATGTTTCTACTCTGTATCCTACTACTATGCTAGTCCACATGATTTTCATCTCTGTTATAGCCGTCATGATTTATTTTGTGCTTATTCGAATTAAATCTTGTAGTAACTTGCTCATATATTCAACTGGCGCAACGTCCCCTACAGCCACTCCCGTTTCATGGACGGCCTGGTCGATGCTTCCAAGGAGCCCTTCGTCCACTGCTATGAGTGCCCGATGCCGTTTTGTGGCTCGCCGGCGGACATGGTGCATCACACGGTCACTGCTGGCCCTTGGCGGAGAACATCAAGTACGAGACGTGCTACCCGTTCACCATGCCGGAGTCGCTGGAGGATCACCGCCGCCTGCTAGTCTCGGAGGAGGACGGCAGCATCTTCCTCTTGATCGTGGGCACCGGCGAGGCCCGCGCAGGCCCCCGCCCCCTCTCTGTAATGTGCGTCAGGGGCGACGCCGCTGACGCTGACACTGACACGAGGCCGATGTACGGGTGCGTGGTCAGTGTTACTACCCCTCCGGGTCACGTGGGCGGCGACACCGGCCTCATCGAACGGACTTGGACTCTGGGGAGCTGGGACTATCCCGCCAATGTGGACTTGGAAAACCCATGGCCTCCTTTACCCGCCGACGCGGTGCACGGGGACTCCAAGGAGGTTCACCTAGAAGTACGCATTATCAAGTTAAATGTTGACCATTAGTCTTCACTCAATGTAATCCGCTGTCTAAGCATGTGGAGACTTCCATGCAGGATCTTGCTCTATTGGAGTATCGCGCATGAATAAAAGTGTATCCGTTTATGGTTTAGTCTAGAATCTTCCATGTATGAATTTTTACTACAGTACTGGTGAAAGACTTACGATGAACCATTTCTTACATCTCCTCTGCCCGCTTGCAAGTCATCCTGATTTAATCCCTCCGTCTAGGTGTATAAGGGCATGGTTAATATTACTTAATAGTATAGCCAACTGTTGACTATAAGAAAGTGCCATGTCATTTGTAGCCAACATGTATAACAATCGATACTCAAAAACTAATTCTTCAAGATCATTTCTTGCAAAGCACAATAAGTGTTATTTCTTCACAAGTTTTGGATGCAGGTTGAACAGTTGAACGCTTTTGTTTGCAAAAGATACCTTTTTATCTATTTCACCCGGATGTTTGTGAGCTCTAGAGATGAAATAATATCCGAAGAAACCTATCGATACCCGTTACACATGAGATGACCCCCACATCCTTTGTCAAAATAAACAACTCCTCGATCAATGCATTTCACTCTTCGGTGCAACGCACGGGCACCTTACTACTATAGATTAGTACGACCAAAAATTGAACTAACATTATATATAGTACGATAAATGCTGATGCATGTCACCTAAAATTATATCATTCAAAACTATGTTCAAATACGAATCCAACGATATAGTTTTTGTTGACATGCACTAACATTTTGTCAGTTAAATCTTCAGTCAAATTCAATGGGGGACTAATAAACCATGACCGATGTAGTACAAGTGTAGAGGGCGGCGCTGCACGGGAGTCTCACCTCTCACCCCGCTCGTGGCGCGGCAGTAAAGCCGTCATATCACAAAACCCAACCACTCCCAGTAATAAGTGGCCTGGTAAAATAAACGGACAAGCAACCATCACATCCCTCCGTCTTTTTTGCATTTCATCTCTATGCATTTACTTTCTCCGGTTCATCTCGCACACTCGATCCCTAGCTACTACTCCTAGGGCCAGTTCTTTTGGCGGCTTCCCCAGCTTTTCCCACAAGACTAGTCACAGTGGAGAGTAACAATAAGGCGCCTCACTCATTTATTTGGGCTTCTAAACTACTACTCCGTCCTGGTTTATTCCTCACCATTGTAATTTGTGCTAAATTTTGACCAAAGATTTAACTGGTTTATTCCTCACCATTGTAATCCCTCCGTCTAGGTGTGTAAGTCATCTTACGAAAACCAAATAATCCCAAAACACTTAGGCGCGGTGCATTAACTTCTACCTCGTTTCTTGTTTCTTGACATATCAACCAATAAGAGATAAAGAGTGTGCATGCTTTTAATGACTTGAGATATCAAACACGACATGCAGTGGTTAGTTCATTGCATGCAATACTATTAATTGGCAAATAAACATTAACGTTTCTCATTTTCTCCTCCTCCTTGGTCACGGTGCACAGCCTAAGATGACTTACTCACCTAGACGGATGGAGTAGTGCATGTGACATGCACTAACATTTCATTAGTTAAATTTATGATCAAAATTTGACACAGATTACAATGGGGACAAATAAACCAGGACGGAGGTAGTAGTTAGAGCATGGTTAATAGTATAGCCAGCTGCTGGCTATAAGCCAGTGCCATGTCATCTACAGCCCATCTTATAGCCAACATGTACAATAATAGATCAAAAGAGTGTACTACTTTTTTATTATGTGGCCCACTTCTCATTCTCACAAAGTGCCTAGGAGCACGTGCTAGAGCTGGCTCCTCACGAAGAGCCCACTTACCTTCTCTTTCCTCTTCTCTTTCCTCCAACTAAGCAGAAATATACTAGTTTATTTCTTATAGCCCGCTGACTCAGCTCTATTGTACTTGCTCTTATGGGATTACTAATCTAGAAGCCTAAAAGAACTGGCCCCTGGTACTCCTACTAGTAGTAGTACTCAAGTTGGAATTCCAATTGCACGGCACAACTTGTTAGGCAAAAAATTCGATACATGGTGTAGGAAGCGGTTTGGGAATTTGCATGCCTTTCCAACCAGTGAGATACTCCGTACAAAGTACGACAGAGAAATAACCACAGAGAAGGAAGCTAAAAGTAAACAATCAAACGAGCATTTTTGCATTTGTTTTGCATTGAATCGTTTCACAAGCTTGACTAGTGCTGTTTTTCTACTTTTTCAAAAACCGCATCGTAATGTTAAAACGTGCATTTGCACGTACATAAGTAATAGTAGTACTCCCTCCGTCTAGGTGTATAAGTGTTCCCTCCTTCTTGGTCACGGTGCACAACCAAAGATGACTTATTGACCTGGACAGAGGGAGTAGCACAGTCTGCAAGCATATATCGAGAGAGACGTGTAGTGCGATAGTATATAGTAAAGTTTGTGCTATATGCACGTACTTGCAAAATGCGTACGAATACACAAGGTTTCCAAACTTTCCCTTTCACATACTTAATTAAGGACGCTAAAAATTCCTGTACATTCGGGATTTCTCATTTGCGTCCCAAAACTAATGAGACCGCCTTACGAAACAAAAATTATACTCCTCCTAAAAGCCATGGCGCTCGCAGGAGCGCTTGCGGCGCGCCACGAGTGCCCTGGTGCGCGGCCGTTTCCCAGCGCGCCGACACAACGCCTCTTTCTCAGCCTCGCAACTCGCGAGGTGCTGATTGGCGGCTTGCCGGCGGGCGAGCGCGATCTCACCGGTGTGGTGATCCGGCGCCAACAGGTACTCCTCCTCGCTGGAAGCGTGCACCCGGTCTGATGGATTATGGATGGGCTTAGGCCCATATAAGACAATAATCCCTAGTTAATCTCTAAGGCCCATGCATGTGTACGGCAAGTGGTGGGAAGTGTGGGAAGTTTAGTCCCATACTGCTACAGTAAGAAGAGTGAGACCTCTTTATATTGGGAGCTTGGGAATAGGAGCTGTACACGCGCGCTCCTCCTCCTCCGCCGCCCACCTCGCCTCGCCACGCCTCGCCTCGTCACGACGCGCGCGCGCGCCGCGGGTTGCGGAATGAGCCGAGCCGAAGCTTATTTTTGCCGCTCAGGAATGCTTAATTAATTGTTAATTAATTAATGAGTCGTGTACGGAAGCGCCACTGTCTGAGACGTTGGACTATGGGCTGTTCGCGGACTCGGTCGTGGGCCTGGCCCAGGCCCATCTACCTGACGGCCTATATAAGAAGGCTCTGGCCAGTGGAGTGAACCCTAACTCAGTTCACTCACTCCCTCTCGTACAACCCTAGCCGTCATCTACTGTTCCTCTCCTTGTGCTGCTTCCGGCGATCCCGTCCCGACGACCGCGTGCACGGTTGGTCGGGAGAGCAGGTGCCTCCGGAACCCTGTCGTTCGAGATCCTGCTAGGGAGAACGGCAATAAGGTTTTTGGGGAGCATCTCGACACGACGGCTCCCGATCCGTCCCCGTCTCCGTCCGCCTCTGCTTCCACTACTTCCCCTGCATCGACCCCATGGCTGACGACGCCGCCACAAAGAAGAAGGCCTCGGCCGATGCCGAGGCTGCCGCTGCCGCCGCCACGTTGGCCTGGCCAACCGGAGGGTATGACTCGTTCATCCCCTATTTGCTCGTTCATGTGCTAGCCGTATATATGCTGTTCATAGATGTTTCGGTTCTATGTACTGTACGTGCTCACATGCTTAGATTTCGGTATGAGATGCATACCGTATTGGCCATGATTACTGTTTACTCGTGGATTAGATTAGTCGGAAAAGTGCTAATATTTCCAACAATCCAAAAACCTTATTTTAGGCACTTTTCGACTCATGGTTTCGCCGCTACTCTGAAACCGGAAAATTTTACTGGAACGCATTTTAAGCGTTGGCAGACGAGGACTACCTTGTGGCTCACAGCAATGAACGTGTTCTAGGTTGGTGGTGTGTCTCCCACGGTAACGATTGCTCCTGAACAGGAGAATGCGTTTAGGGAGGCAACCACCATCTTTGTTGGAGCCGTTCTTACTGTGATCGGAGACAAGCTAGTCAACGCATAGCTCCATATGCGTGTTGCCAAGAATTTGTGGGATGCGCTCGAAGCTAAGTTCGGCGCAACAGATGCTAGCAGTGAGTTGTATGCCATGGAGCAGTTCCGTGATTACAGGATGGTTGATAACCGTCCTGTATTGGACCAGGCTCATGAAATACAATGCATTGCCAAGGAGCTGGAGCTCCTGAAGTGTGAGTTACCGGACAAGTTTGTCGCGGGTTGCATTATTGCAACACTCCCTCCTGGATGGAGGAACTTTGCTACTTCTCTCAAGCACTTGAGACGTGAATTCTCTGTTGAGGATGTCATCGGTCATCTAAGTGTTGAGCAGAACTCGAGAGCAAAGGAATCACACGTGAAAGGGGCAGAGGGTTCTTCTAGCGCCAATGTGGTGCAGAAGAACTCCCACAAGTTCAAGGGAAAGAACTCTGTCCAGCAGAATACCACCTTCAAGAAGAAGGGTAAGAAGAAAGATAAGAAGAGAGATGGCTGCTTCACTTGTGGTTCAGATGAACATTGGGAAAACAAGTGCCCAAACAAGTATAAGAAGCCAGGACAGGACACAAAGTCTGTCAATGTGACTCTAAGCAACAATGATGCGGCATCAGGGTATGGTAATCTGTTTACCATACTTTCAGTTTGTCAGTCCACCGATTGGTGGGTTGACACTGGGGCCAATATTCATGTGTGTGCTGGTGTGTCTTTGTTTTCTTCTTACCAGGTCACACAAGATTGTTCCGTCCTGATGGGGAATGGCTCGCATGCTTCTGTTCATGGTGTTGGCACGGTAGATCTGAAGTTTACTTCGGGAAAGATCGTGCAACTGAAGAACGTGCAACATGTCCCCGCTATCAAGAAGAATCTCGTTAGTGGCTCCCTTCTATGTAAAGAAGGGTTTAAGTTAGTATTTGAGTCTAACAAAGTAGTCGTATCTCGATATGGACTATTTGTTGGAAAAGGATATGATTGTGGTGGTTTGTTCCGCCTTTCCATGGAGGATTTCTGTAATAAAGTTGTGAACCAAATTCATTCTAATGTGAACGAATGTGAGGTTTGGCATTCACGTCTTTGTCACATAAATTTCGGTTGTATGACGCGGCTAGCTAAGATGAATCTAATCCCAAGTTTCACTTTAGCCAAAGGCTCTAAGTGCCATGCGTGTGTGCAAGCAAAGCAACCTCATAAGCCTCACAAGCCTGCGAAGGAGAGACACCTGGCACCACTAGAGCTCATACATTCAGATCTCTATGAGATGAATGGTGTGTTGACTAAAGGTGGAAAGAAATACTTCATGACTTTGATTGATGATTCCACTAGATTCTGTTATGTGTATTTGTTAAATACAAAGGATGAGGCTCTACACTACTTTAAAATCTATAAGGCTGAAGTTGAGAACCAACTTGAGAAGAAAATAAAATGAGTCCGGTCTGATCGTGGTGGAGAGTACTTTTCTAGTGAGTTTGATCTATTCTGTGCGGAACATGGTATTATTCATGAGAGGACGCCTCCCTATTCACCCCAGTCAAACGGGGTTGCCGAACGGAAAAACCGTACTCTAACAGATTTGGCTAACGCCATGTTAGATACATCGGGTTTATCCAAGGCATGGTGGGGGGAGGCTGTATTGACATCATGTCATGTCCTGAATAAAGTTCCCGCGAAGGATAATGAGACTACTCCCTATGAGCAATGGGAAAAGAAAAGAACTACACTCTCTTACTTGCGCACTTGGGGGCTGTTTGGCGAAAGTCAATGTGTCGATCCCCAAAAAGCGTAAGCTTGGACCAAAGACCGTGGACTGCGTTAATTTGGGCTACGCTAAGAATAGCGTTGGCTATAGATTTCTAGTGGTGAAATCTGAGGTACCCGACCAGAAGGTCGGTACAATTATAGAGTCTAAGGATGCTACATTCTTTGAGGATATGTTCCCCATGAGAAACATGCAAAGCACTTCTAGACTGGAATTTGATGAGACTCCTGAACCTGCCATTCCGATGGAATATTATGAATACAAAATTGATGAAAGTTCATCAAAGGATGACGAGGAAGCTCCCGTTAGGAGCAAGAGACAAAGGACTGCAAAGTCTTTTGGTGATGAGTTCCTCGTGTACCTCGTGGATGATGACAGTCCCAGTTCCATTTCAGAAGCTTATGCATCTCCGGATGCTGACTACTGGAAGGATGCTGTCCGTAGCGAGATGGATTCCATCATGGCTAATGGGACAAGTGATGGAAATATGCCCTAGAGGCAATAATAAAATGGTTATTATTGTATTTCCTTGTTCATGATAATTGTCTATTGTTCATGCTATAATTGTATTAACTTGAAACCGTAATACATGTGTGAATACATAGACCACAACATGTCCCTAGTAAGCCTCTAGTTGACTAGCTCGTTGATCAATAGATGGTTATGGTTTCCTGACCATGGACATTGGATGTCATTGATAACGAGATCACATCATTAGGAGAATGATGTGATGGACAAGACCCAATCCTAAGCATAGCACAAGATCGTGTAGTTCGTTTGCTAAGAGCTTTTCTAATGTCAAGTATCGTTTCCTTAGACCATGAGATTGTGCAACTCCCGGATACCGTAGGAATGCTTAGGGTGTACCAAACGTCACAACGTAATTGGGTGGCTATTAAGGTGCATTACAGGTATCTCAGAAAGTGTCTGTTGGGTTGGCACGAATCGAGACTGGGATTTGTCACTCCGTATGACGGAGAGGTATCTCTGGGCCCACTCGATAATGCATCATCATAATGAGCTCAATGTGACTAAGGAGTTAGCCACGGGATCATGCGTTACGGAACGAGTAAAGAGACTTGCCGGTAACGAGATTGAACAAGGTATAGGGATACCGACGATCGAATCTCGGGCAAGTAACATACCGATGGACAAAGGGAATTGTATACGGGATTGATTGAATCCCCGACATCGTGGTTCATCCGATGAGATCATCGTGGAACATGTGGGAGCCAATATGGGTATCCAGATCCCGCTATTGGTTATTGGCCGGAGAGGTGTCTCGGTCATGTCTGCATGGTTCCCGAACCCGTAAGGTCTACAAACTTAAGGTTCAGTGACGCTAGAGTTGTTATGGGAAATAGTATGTGGTTACCGAAGGTTGTTCGGAGTCCCGGATGAGATCACGGACTTGACGAGGAACTCCGGAGTGGTCCGGAGGTGAAGATCGATATATTGGACGAAGGGTATTGGAGTCCGGAATTGTTCTGGGAGTACCGGGTGACGACCAGCGTGACCGAAAGGTGTTTCGGAGACCCCGGCAAGCGTTGGGGGGCCTTATGGGCCAAGGGGAGGGGGCACACCAGCCCACTAAGGGGCTGTGCGCCCCTCCCAACCCCTCTCATGTAACATGGAGAGGTGGGGGCGCCTCCCCTAGGGCAGCCACCCCTCCCGGCTTGGGGGGCAAGTTTCCCAGGGGTGGGGGCGCCCAAACCCATCTAGGGTTTCCCCTGTGGCCGCCGCCCTCCCCTAGGGAACCCTAGGGCGCCTCCTCCACCCCCTTCCCCTTATATATAGTGAGGGAGAGAGAGGGCAGCTGCACCCCTTGCCTGGCGCAGCCCTCTCCTCTTCCAACTCCTCCTGCTCCTCCGTAGTGCTTAGCGAAGCTCTGCCGGAGAACCACGAGCTCCATTGCCACCACGCCGTCGTGCTGCTGGAGTTATCCCTCAACTTCTCCTCTCCCCTTGCTGGATCAACAAGGAGGAGACATCCCCGGGCGGTACGTGTGTTGAACGCGGAGGTGCCGTCCGGTCGGCGCTAGATCAGATCTTCTGCGATTTGAATCGCCGCGAGTACGACTCCATCAACCGTGTTCTTGTAACGCTTCCGCTTAGCGATCTTCAAGGGTATGAAGATGCACTCCCTCTCTCTCGTTGCTAGCATCTCCTAGATTGATCTTGGTGACACGTAGGAAAATTTTGAATTATTGCTACGTTCCCCAACAGTGGTATCAGAGCAAGGTCTATGCGTAGATTCTATGCACGAGTAGAACACAAAGTAGTTGTGGGAGATGATTTGTTCAATTTGCTTACCGTTACTAGTCTTATTTTGATTCGGCGGCATTGTGGGATGAAGCGGCCCGGACCGACCTTACACGTACACTTACGTGAGACAGGTTCCACCGACTGGCATGCACTTGATGCATAAGTTGGCTAGCGGGTGTCTGTCTCTCCCACTTTAGTCGGGTCGGATTCGATGAAGAGGGTCCTTATGAAGGGTAAATAGCAATTGGCATATCATCGTTGTGGCTTTTGCGTAGGTAAGAAACGTTCTTGCTAGAAACCCATAGCAGCCACGTAAAACATGCAACAACAATTAGAGGACGTCTAACTTGTTTTTGCAGGGTATTCTATGTGATGTGATATGGCCAAAAGGATGTGATGAATTATATATATGGGATGTATGAGATTGATCATGTTCTTGTAATAGGAATCACGACTTGCATGTCGATGAGTATGACAACCGGCAGGAGCCATAGGAGTTGTCTTAATTTATTGTATGACCTGCGTGTCAATGAAAAACGCCATGTAGTTACTTTACTTTATTGCTAACCGTTAGCCATAGTAGTAGAAGTAATAGTTGGCGAGACAACTTCATGAAGACACGATGATGGAGATCATGGTGTCATGCCGGTGACGAAGGTGATCATGCCGCGCCTCGAAGATGGAGATCAAAAGGCGCAAGATGATATTGGCCATATCATGTCACTTTATGATTTGCATGTGATGTTTGTCATGTTTACATCTTATTTGCTTAGAACAACGGTAGCATAAATAAGATGATCCCTCACTAAAATTTCAAGAGATGTGTTCCCCCTAACTGTGCACCGTTGCGAAGGTTCGTTGTTTCGAAGCACCACGTGATGATCGGGTGTGATAGATTCTAACGTTCGCCTACAACGGGTGTAAGCCAGATTTACACATGCGAAACACTTAGGTTGACTTGACGAGCCTAGCATGTACAGACATGGCCTCGGAACACAAGAGACCGAAAGGTCGAACATGAGTCGTATAGTAGATACGATCAACATGAAGATGTTCACCGATGATGACTAGTCCGTCTCACGTGATGATCGGACACGGCCTAGTTGACTCGGATCATGTATCACTTAGATGACTAGAGGGATGTCTATCTAAGTGGGAGTTCATTAAATAATCAGATGAACTTAATTATCATGAACATAGTCAAAAGGTCTTTGCAAATTATGTCATAGCTTACGCTTTGGTTCTACTATTTAAGATATGTTCCTAGAGAAAATTTAGTTGAAAGTTGATAGTAGAAATTATGCGGACTGGGTCCGTAAACTCAGGATTATCCTCATTGCTGCGCAGAAGGCTTATGTCCTTGATGCACCGCTCGGTGTGCCGAACCTCGAGCGTCGTCTGTGGATGTTGCGAACATCTGACATACACATTTTGATGACTACGTGATAGTTCAGTGCGTAATGCTAACGGTTTAGAATTGAGGCGCCAAAGACGTTTTTGAAATGTCGCAGAACATATGAGATGTTCCAAATACTGAAATTGGGATTTCAGACTAGTGCCCACGTCAAGAGGTATGAGACCTCTGACAAGTTTGTTAAGCCTGCAAACTAAGGGAGAATAGCTCAATCGTTGAGCATGTGCTTAGATTGTCTGAGTACTACAATCGCTTGAATCGAGTGGGAGTTAATCTTCCAGATGAGGTAGTGATGGTTCTCCATAGTCACTGCCACCAAGCTACTAGAGCTTCGTGATGAACTATAACATATCAGGGATAGACATGATGATCCTTGAGCAACTCGCGATGTTTTGACACCGCGAAAGTTGAAATCAAGTAGGAGCATCAATTGTTGATGGTTAGTAAAACCAGTAGTTTCAAGAAGGGCAAGGGAAAGAAGGGATACTTCATGAAACGGCAAATCAGTTGCTGCTCTAGTGAAGAAACCCAAGGTTGAACCCAAACCCGAGACTAAGTGCTTCTGTAATGAGGGGAACGGTCACTGAAGCATAACTACCCTAGATACTTGGTAGATGAGAAGGCAGGCAAGGTCGACAGAAGTATATTGGATATACATTATATCAATCTGTACTTTACTAGTACTCCTAGTAGCACCAGGGTATTAGATACCGGTTCGGTTGCTAAGTGTTGGTAACTCGAAATAAAAGGCTACGGAATAAACGGAGACTAGCTAAAGGTGAGATGACGATATGTGTTGGAAGTGTTTCCAAGGTTGATGTGATCAAGCATCGCATGCTCCCTCTACCATCGAGATTGGTGTTAAACCTAAATAATTGTTATTTGGTGTTTGCGTTGAGCATAGACATGATTGGATTATGTTTATCGCAATACGGTTATTCATTTAAGGAGAATAATGGTTACTCTGTCTATTTGAATAATACCTTCAATGGTCTTGCACTTAAAATGAATGGTTTGCTGAATCTCGATCGTAGTGATACACATGTTCATGCCAAAAGATATAAGATAGTACCACATACTTGTGGCACTACCACTTGAGTCATATTGGTATAAAACGCATGAAGAAGCTCCATGTTGATGGATCTTTGGACTCACTCGTTTTTGAAAAGATTGAGACATGCGAACCATGTCTATTAGTATATATGCATGAAGAAAGTCCATACAGATGGATCGTTTGGACTCACTTGATTTTGAATCACTTGAGACATGCAAATCATACCACATGGGCAATATGACTGAAAGGCCTCATTTTCAGTAAGATGGAACAAGAAAGCAACTTGTTGGAAGTAATACATTTTGATGTGTGTAGTCCAATGAGTGCTGAGGCATGCAGTGGATATCGTTATGTTCTTACTTCACAGATGATTTGAGTAGATGCTGAGTATATTTACTTGATGAAACAAAAGTCTGAATTATTGAAAGGTTCAAGTAATTTCAGAGTGAAGTTGAAGATCGTCGTGACAAGAGGACAAAATGTCTGTGATATGATCATAGAGATGAATATCTGAGTTACGAGTTTGGCACACAATTAAGACATTGTGGAAATTGTTTCACAACTAATACCGCCTGGAACACCATAGTGTGATGGTGTGTCCGAACATCATAACTGTACCCTATTGGATATGGTGCATACCATGATGTCTCTTATCAAATTACAGTATCGTTTATGGGTTAGGCATTGGAGACAACCGCATTCACTTTAAATAGGGCACCACACAATTCTGTTGAGATGACACCGTATGAAATATGGTTTAGAGAAACCTAAGCTGTCGTTTCTTAAAAGTTTGGGGCTGCGACGCTTATGTGAAAAAGTTTCAGGCTGATAAGCTCGAACCCAAAGCGGATAAATGCATCTTCATAGAATACCCAAAACAGTTGGGTATACCTCCTATTTTAGATCTGGAAGCAAAAGTGATTGTTTCTAGAAATGGGTCCTTTCTCGAGGAAAAGTTTCTCTCGAAAGAATTGAGTGGGAGGATGGTGGAGACTTGATGAGGTTATTGAACCGTCACTTCAACTAGTGTGTAGCAGGGCACAGGAAGTTGTTCCTGTGGCACCTACACCAACTGAAGTGGAAGCTTATGATAGTGATCATGAAACTTCGGATCAAGTCACTACCAAACCTCGTAAGTCGACAAGGATGCGTACTACTTCAGAGTGGTACGTAATCCTGTCTTGGAAGTCATGTTGCGAGACAACAATGAACCTACGAGCTATGGAGAAACGATGGTGGGCCCGGATTCCGACGAATGGCTCGAGGCCATAAAATCCGAGAGAGGTTCCATGTATAAAACCAAAGTATAGACTTTTGAAGAACTACTTGATGGTCGTAAGGCTGTTGGGTGCAGATGGATTTTAAAAGGAAGACGGACAATGATGGTAAGTGTCACCATTAAGAAAGCTCGACTTGTCATTAAGATGTTTTCCGACAAGTTCAAGGAGTTGACTACGATGAGACTTTCTCACTTGTAGCGATGCTAAGAGTCTGTTGGAATTATATTAGCAGTTACTGCATTATTTATGAAATCTTGCAGATAGGATGTCAAAACATTGTTTCCTCGACGATTTTCTTGAGGAAAGGTTGTATGTGATACAACCAGAAGGTTTTGTCAATCCTAAAAGATGCTAACAAGTATGCAAAGCTCCAGCAATCCTTCCAAGGACTGGAGTAAGCATCTCGGAGTTGGAATGTACGCTTTGATGAGATGATCAAAGATTTTGGGTTTATACAAAGTTTATGAGAAACTTGTATTTCCAAAGAAGTGAGTGGGAGCACTATAGAATTTTTGATGAGTATATGTTGTTAACATATTGTTGATCAGAAATGATGTAGAATTTCTGGAAAGCATACCGGGTTATTTGAAAAGTGTTTTTCAATGGAAAACCTGGATTAAGCTACTTGAACATTGAGCATCAAGATCTATAAGGATAGATCAAAAAACACTTAATAGTACTTTCAAATGAATACATACCGTGACAATATTTTGAAGGAGTTCAAAATAGATCAGCAAAGAAGGAGTTCTTGGCTATGTTGCAAGGTGTGAGTATCGAGTAAGACTGAAGACATGATCACGGCAGAAGAGAGAGAAAGGACGAAGGTCGCCCCCTATGCTTTAGACGTAGGCTCTACAGTATGCTATGCTGTGTACCACACTTGAAGTGTGTTGCCATGAGTTAGTCAAGGGGTACAATAGTGATCCAGGAATGGATCACATGACAGCGGTCGAACTTATCCTTAGTATCTAGTGGACTAAGGAATTTTCTCGATTATGGAGGTGGAAAAGGAGTTCGTCGTAAAGGGTTACGTCAATGCAAACTTTGACACTAATCCGGATGACTCTGAGTAGTAAACCTGATTCGTATAGTAGAGCAGTTATTTGGAATAGCTCCAAGTAGCGCGTGGTAGCTGCATCTACAAGATGACATAGAGATTTGCAAAGCACACACGGATCTGAATGTTGCAGACCCGTTGACTGAAACCTCTCTCGTAAGCATAACATGATCAAACCCTAGAACTCATTGAGTGTTAATCACTTGGTGATGTGAACTAGATTATTGACTCTAGTAAACTCTTGGGTATTAGTCACATGGCGATGTGAACTTTGAGTGTTAATCACATGGTGATGTGAACTAGATTATTGACTCTAGTGCAAGTGGGAGACTGTTGGAAATATGCCCTAGAGGCAATAATAAAATGGTTATTATTGTATTTCCTTGTTCATGATAATTGTCTATTGTTCATGCTATAATTGTATTAACTGGAAACCGTAATACATGTGTGAATACATAGACCACAACATGTCCCTAGTAAGCCTCTAGTTGACTAGCTCGTTGATTAATAGATGGTTATGGTTTCCTGACCATGGACATTGGATGTCATTGATAACGAGATCACATCATTAGGAGAATGATGTGATGGACAAGACCCAATCCTAAGCATAGCACAAGATCGTGTAGTTCGTTTGCTAAGAGCTTTTCTAATGTCAAGTATCATTTCCTTAGACCATGAGATTGTGCAACTCCTGGATACCGTAGGAATGCTTTGGGTGTACCAAACATCACAACGTAATTGGGTGGCTATAAAGGTGCATTACAGGTATCTCCGAAAGTGTCTGTTGGGTTGGCACGAATCGAGACTGGGATTTGTCACTCCGTATGACGGAGAGGTATCTCTGGGCCCACTCGGTAATGCATCATCATAATGAGCTCAATGTGACTAAGGAGTTAGCCACGGGATCATGCGTTACGGAAAGAGTAAAGAGACTTGCCGGTAACGAGATTGAATAAGGTATAGGGATACCGGCGATCGAATCTCGGGCAAGTAACATACCGATGGACAAAGGGAATTGTATACGAGATTGATTGAATCCCCGACATCGTGGTTCATCCGATGAGATCATCGTGGAACATGTGGGAGCCAATATGGGTATCCAGATCCTGCTATTGGTTATTGGCCGGAGAGGTGTCTCGGTCATGTCTGCATGGTTCCCGAACCCGTAAGGTCTACACACTTAAGGTTCGGTGACGCTAGAGTTGTTATGGGAAATAGTATGTGGTTACCGAAGGTTGTTCGGAGTCCCAGATGAGATCCCGGACGTGACGAGGAACTCCGGAGTGGTCCGGAGGTGAAGATCGATATATTGGACGAAGGGTATTGGAGTCCGGAATTGTTCTGGGAGTACCGGGTGACGACCAGCGTGACCGAAAGGTGTTTCGGAGGCCCCGGCAAGCGTTGGGGGGCCTTATGGGCCAAGGGGAGGGGGCACACCAGCCCACTAAGGGGCTGTGCGCCCCCCAACCCCTCTCACGTAACATGGAGAGGTGGGGGCACCTCCCCTAGGGCAGCCACCCCTCCCGGCTTGGGGGGCAAGTATCCCAGGGGTGGGGGCGCCCAAACCCGTCTAGGGTTTCCCCTGTGGCCGCCGCCCTCTCCTAGGGAACCCTAGGGTGCCTCCTCCACCCCTTCCCCTATATATAGTGAGGGAGAGAGAGGGCAGCCGCACCCCTTGCCTGGCGCAGCCCTCTCCTCCTCCAACTCCTCCTGCTCCTCCGTAGTGCTTAGCGAAGCTCTGCCGGAGAACCACGTGCTCCATTGCCACCACGCCGTCATGCTGCTGGAGTTCTCCCTCAACTTCTCCTCTCCCCTTGCTGGATCAAGAAGGAGGAGACGTCCCCGGGCTGTACGTGTGTTGAACGCGGAGGCGCCGTCCGTTCGGCGCTAGATCGGATGTTCTGTGATTTGAATCGCCGCGAGTACGACTCCATCAACCGCGTTCTTGTAACGCTTCCGCTTAGCGATCTTCAAGGGTATGAAGATGCACTCCCTCTCTCTCGTTGCTAGCATCTCCTAGATTGATCTTGGTGACACGTAGATTTTTTTTGAATTATTGCTACGTTCCCCAACAACATGGGAGATCACTGATCGTCCTTATGGTTGCCAACCATTGGGATGTAAGTGGGTGTTCAAGAGGAAGCTAAGGCCCGATGGTACTATTGAGAAGTACAAGGCTAGGCTTGTGGCCAAGGGTTATACCCAAAAGGAAGAAGAGGATTTCTTCGACACTTACTCACCTGTGGCTAGGCTGACAACCATTCGAGTGTTACTCGCTTTGGCTGCCTCGCATGGTCTTCTCGTTCATCAGATGGACGTTAAGACGGCTTTCCTTAATGGAGAGCTAGACGAGGAAATTTACATGCAACAGCCGGATGGCTTTGTTGTAAATGGTCAGGAAAGAAAGGTGTGTAAGCTAGTGAAATCTTTGTATGGCCTGAAACAAGCGCCTAAGCAATGGCATGAGAAGTTCAATACAACTTTGACATCTGCTGGCTTTGTTGTTAATGAAGCTGACAAATGTGTATACTATCGCTATGGTGGGGGCGAAGGAGTTATACTGTGTCTGTATGTCGATGACATACTGATATTTGGGACCCACCTCAAGGTCATTGAGGAGGTCAAGGCTTTTCTATCTCATAATTTTGAGATGAAAGACCTGGGTGTGGCTGATGTTATATTGAACATCAAGCTACTGAGAAATACTGAGGGTGGAATTACACTTTTGCAATCCCACTATGCTGAGAAGATTTTGAGCCGTTTTGGATATTCGGACTGCAAACCTTCTACAACACCATATGATCCTAGCGTGCGGATTCGAAAATTTGAAGGCACGGCTGTAGATCAATTGAGATATTCTCAAGTGGTTGGTTCACTCATGTACCTAGCTTGTGCTACTCGCCCTGACATCTCATTTGCTGTGTGCAAACTGAGCCGGTTTGTTTCCAATCCGGGAGATGTGCACTGGCATGCTGTTGAGTGAGTGATGCGCTATTTGCAAGGTACTGTGAACTACGGGATTCACTATTCTGGGTACCCGACGGTACTTGAGGGGTATAGTGATTCTAACTGGATATCTGATGCTAATGAGATGAAAGCCACAAGTGGATATGTCTTCACACTTGGTGGTGGTGCTGTTTCCTGGAAGTCTTGCAAGCAGACGATCTTAACCAGATCGACTATGGAAGCAGAACTCACAGCATTAGACACATCATGCGTCGAAGCAGAATGGCTTCGAGAGCTTTTGATGGATTTGCCGGTGGTTGATAAACCAGTCCTGGCTGTCCTTATGAACTGTGACAATCAAACGGTGATTGTCAAGGCTAAGAGTTCAAAAGACAACTTGAAATCCACAAAGCACATAAGAAGAAGATTAAAATCTGTCAGAAAATCAAGAAACTCTGGAGTAATAGCGTTGGATTATATCCAGACGGCTAAGAATCTGGCAAACCCTTTTACGAAAGGGCTATCACGGATTGTGATAGAAAATGCATCGAGGGAGATGGGTATGAGACCCACATAAGTTGCCATGGGGGTAACCCAGCCTATGTGATCGGAGATCCCGTGAATTAGGACCTGGAAAAACAATCCAGCGGTCAACTGAGGAGAGTATCCTTAATTATCCCACTCCGTTGGAGATGCAATAATAACTCTGTAAGGCAGGCTGACTTTTGTCTTAATGTGTTTCAAAGCTTATGTAAGCAAGATGCTAACCTACAGAGCATTCTTTGGAGGAACACACCTATGTGAGCCCGACTGCTGGTCACAGTCTATGAGATTGGGTGATCTCTAGGAAGCTCATGAGAAGGTATGGAGTATGACTAATAAGCTCCACCCGTGGGGTTTAGCCTTCGGCAACCACGTATCAGCTGACAATAGGCGAAACTTCTGCACGCCAGACTGACAATTCAAGGCATAGTCCATTGTTCAGTTGTGAAGAAGTCTAATCCTATTGCTCTAGGTGGAAGTTCGACTTAACAGTCTCCACTGAAAATTCTGGTATATCAAACATTGTTTGGAACAGTTGACAAACTTATGTGCCTCGAGATCTGGTGGGGGATTGATGGATTATGGATGGGCTTAGGCCCATATAAGACAATAATTCCTAGTTAATCTCTAAGGCCCATGCATGTGTACGGCAAGTGGTGGGAAGTGTGGGAAGTTTAGTCCCATACTGCTACAGTAAGCAGAGTGAGACCTCTTTATAAGGGCTGCTCTACCACTTGCTATTGGGAGCTTGGGAATAGGAGATGTACACGCGCGCTCCTCCTCCTCCGCCGCCCGCCTCGCCTCGTCACGACGTGCGCGCGCGCCGCGGGTTGCGGGAATGAGCCAAGCCGAAGCTTATTTTTGCCGCTCAGGAATGGTTAATTAATTGTTAATAAATTAACGAGTCGTGTACGGAAGCGCCACTGTCCGAGACGTTGGACTGTGGGCTGTTCGCGGACTCGGTCGCGGGCCTGGCACAGGCCCATCTACCTGACGACCTATATAAGAAGGCTCTGGCCAGTGGAGTGAACCCTAACTCAGTTCACTCACTCCCTCTCGTACAACCCTAGCCGTCATCTACTGTTCCTCTCCTTGTGCTGCTTCCGGCGATCCCATCCCGACGACCGCGTGAACGGTTGGTCGGGAGAGCAGGTGCCTGCGGAACCCTGTCGTTTGAGATCCTGCCCGGGAGAATGGCAAAAAGGTTTTTGGGGAGCGTCTCGACGCGACTGCTATCGATCCGTCCGCCTCTGCTTCCACTACTTCCCCTGCATCGACCCCATGGCTGACGACGCCGCCGCAAAGAAGAAGGCCTCGGCCGATGCCGAGGCTGCCGCCGCCGCCGCCGCGTTGGCCTGGCCAACCGGAGGGTATGACTCGTTCATCCCTTATTTGCTCGTTCATGCGCTAGCCGTATATATGCTGTTCCTAGATGTTTCGGTTCTATGTACTGTACGTGCTCACATGCTTAGATATCGGTACGAGATGCATACCATATTTGCCATGATTACTGTTTACTCGTGGATTAGATTAGTCGGAAAAGTGCTAATATTTCCAACACGGTCCACGTACCGCCAAGCGTAGATGAGGCGCTTGGGCCCGACTGCACTTAGGGCGTCGGCACGGGCATCCTCCGCCACCCTCACGGCCCTCGCACGAGCCTTCTGCCAAAGAGCCAATTGCCTGACTCTCTCGGACACGACATAGACCTCCCAGGCAGCTTGTTCCATGGTGCGCTTCTCTTCCTCGGCCTTCTTCTCCGCCTCTATTTTGGCGCGCTCTGCTGGAGGCAAAGCCTCCCACAAGGCGACATCCATTTCTTTCCAAAGCTCCTCAAGGCTGGGGGGCTCGGCGGGCAGCATGGCGTTCTCCTCGTAGCGGGGAGCCGACGCGTCCTCAGGCACGCGTGCTGGCGAGACTGGGAACGCCGACGCGTCCACCTCGACGCGTCGCGGCGAGGAGCGGAACGCCGACGCGTCCTCCTCGACTAGTGGCGGCGAGGAACGGAACGGCGACGCGTCGCGTCGCGGCGAGGAGCGGAACGCCGACGCGTCCTCCTCGACTAGTGGCGGCGAGGAACGGAATGGCGACGCGTCGCGTAGCGGCGAGGAGCGGAACACCGACGCATCCTGCTCGACTAGTGGCGGCGAGGAACGGAACGGCGACGCGTGCCCGTCCGCGCAGTGCAGCGAGGGGCTCCTAGGGCTTGGGAGGGGCGATGCCATGGTGGTCGACGTGAGAGGGAGGGGAAGGAGATAGCGATGAACGTGAACATGAGGGGGAGGAGATAGCGATGTCGTGAGAGGCGCAATATTTATAGCGAGCAATGGCACACCTACGTAAGATATGGACTGAGCTACACTGACTTAACTGCAGGTCCAGTTGCGTCACTAACATGTGGGCCAGACCCCTGTTGGGCCCATATGTCAGCGACCCAATGCACCTGCAGTTAAGTAACAGTTACGTGGGCATATTTGTTGGAGTAAATTACGGGGGAGCGAAGGGGTGGAAATATTGCTGGTCACAACGGATTGGACGAGCGTGGGGGGAGGAGAGTCATGCATGCAGATTTTTTCACACGGGGTGGAGTGGTGGGACCGCCGGAGGGAGAAGGAGAGTTTGGCAGGCATATTGTTTCCACACATGGAGAGGAAAAGATTTGGAGACGAACGGGCTTCCTGCAGGTATGGGGAACGGTGCATAATAAGTCATCTTGCATGCCGGGCTAGGTATAGTCTCAAGTCATTAAAAACATACACGCCCCACACATGTTCATATTTCAAGGTGCACTAAATTATTGCATGCGATGATTAAGGCTGGCCATAATGGTGGTATCTTAGCTGGTATCATGCACACGGGAATAGCAAACATGCTGATGTGGCAAAGAATTAAAGAAGAGAGGGGGGTTAGAGTAACTAGTGTTCATGCATGCATTGGTAAACACATTTTTTTGTGAAGAACGACAACACTAGTTGAGTACTTTTGCAGACTTCAAAAACTATTCCACCGCCTCTACTATCTTGCTAAGAGTAGGTGAAAATTTTGAATCGAGCCCTTTAAACTAGAAGGGAGGTAGTGGTACTCTAAGGCTGGTCATAGTGGGGAGTCACTTAGACTAGTAACATGCATATGTTACTAATCTATGTTACTACCTCTATAGTGCATAGTATCATAGATTAGTATCATAGGTGGTCTCATTTATTGCCATGCATGACACATAGTAGCATCACATTTATTATGTTACGGTATCTACCTATGTTACTATAATCATCTCTCTCTTATACTCATTATAATCAGTATTGTAGATATTGATATTTTTAGTATAAATTTGGTCGTGGGATTTCATTGATGCCTGTCAAAGCGTGGAGGAAGCGGAGCTTAGGGCTTGTATTGCCGGCTTCTACATAGGTATTTCTCTTCATAATCCTATAATTTTAGAGACTGATTGCGCTTTTGTGGTAGCGTCTCTTGCATCGGGGGACTATGACAGGTCCGCTATGCGTGACCTGAAGATGAAAGCGTTGAGCATCTCAAAGTTGATCAACAATCTTCAATTGTCAAAGATTAGCCGTTCGGCCAATAAGGTGGCACACTTAATCGCTAAGTATAGCTTTGACAATAGATTAGATGGTATTCTTGTAAATAACGTACCGCCCTGTGTGGTGAATATTGTATCGAATGAGTGTACTGGTGTGGCTGGTTAATTAATATAAGGTGGTGTTAAAAAAAGTATAAATTTGGTCAAACACTTTGCAAACGGTTGACGGGAGTAAAAAGGACCAGAGGGAGTATCATGCATGCGGAGTAGGCAAAAAAAATTGCTTGTCTAAAAAAAAGGCAAAAAAAATTGCTCATTTATAGCCGGTCGAAGTCTCAAAGGGCGCGACCGCGCGAGGGAGGCGAAGGTCGTGGGAGGCGCGACGTTTGACGGAATTAAGTGAAGTTACATCCACGCCCCGGCATGGCGTGCGAACAGGCAGAAGCTATACTGTCAGGCCTACGATATGGGTCTAGTAGACGTGACATCTAGTGGGTCCCGCATAGTTCTCGAGAACTCTTTGGGGGCTTGCAGCCGTTTATCCACCGGGCATGCCAGCAACCCCACGCCGTTCGCATGCCCTACTCGTCCCCGTCTTCTACCTTACAACAGTTCGCTCCCAGTCGTCCCGTCCTTTCACATTAGTTCGCTCCCAGTTTTTTTGCGGGGTACAACAGTTCAACTTCTCCTAACCCTCCTCCAAAATCCATGGCCTCCCAAATCTCCATGGTCGCCGCTGAGTACTAGGCTAGAGCCATCACCGGCGATCAGTTCATCATCATCTACACACGTGGATCCGAGACGGTGAAAGCATGGCTTGCTCGCTTCCTACGCATGTTCAACAGTTCAACGGATGAGTGGTGTCGGAGATAATGGCCACGGGTAGCCTAGCCGACTACCCCTGGTTCTTCAGAAAATTTATCAGGCCTTTGGGCCTTCAAGCACTCCAAGCATTTGGGCCGCCTTCCCTGGCCGGCTACCTCTGAAGCCGACTCCCGGGAGGCGACCCAGCCTCAAACAACCCCTCCCCAGGACGGCTACGGGGTGGCTGACTCCAAGAAGCCGGCCAAGAAGGACGCCGACTCCTAGGAGCCGGCCAAGACCACAACCACCAAAGCTGTTCCCACATAACGGCGACAAGACGGGGTGTGGCCACAGTGCGGCCCACTACCCCCGAAGCCCGAGGCGGGCATGGCTACAGGAGGCCGTACGGGACGGCCGTCTCCCGTGCGGCTCGGCACTGTAGCCATGCTAGCCTCGACGTCATCCACGACAGACTCCCGTACGGCCCACGGGCGGCGGGCCCCTTCAGCCAGAGAGAGGCGTGAAGGCGGCCCGGCCTTTCCCAGTCGGCCAAGGGCGTAGCCGGCCTCCCAGAAGCCGGCTACTCCCTTCCTCGAAGCAGGAGCCCCATTAAGGAGACAAGACGAGGTAAGGCTACAGTGAGAGCCCCCAAGGCGGCCCACTGTAGCCACGCTTACCTCGACAAAGCCCTCGTCATCAGAGGCGAGGCTACAGTAAGCAGCCGCCGACAAGACCCTAGGCGGTGGGGCCGGCCTGGCGACCAAGAAGCCGGCAGCCGGCGGGGCCCAATTGCCAGCGGAGAAGCCGGCAAGCGTAGACACTGACGGCTGGGACCAGAGCCCAGTCGGATTACCATTGTACCCCCGGGGGGTAGGCCTATATAAACCCCCCGGAGCACCCATGCAAAGGGTTGGCCTCTGAGCATAGTTGGCTTCTAAGCATAGCACACACACACCATAGATAGAGAGAAGATAGAGCTAGCCTTGTTCTTCTTCTCCCTTGAACCCCAAACAGCTCTAGGAGCGATTGTAGCTACCTTTCCTGATCTAGTGATCATGCGGAGACCCCGCAGAGCAGGACTAGGGGTGTTATCTCCTCGGAGAGCCCCGAACCTGGGTAAGATCCGCCGGCGTGCATGTCTTCGCCTCATCCCGTTTCCAGGCACCGGCGAGGTTCTATTGGCTCCCACTTAGATAAGCCATCCGTTGGCATATGTCGCACCAACCACCCGACATTTGGCGCCCACCGTGGGGCCAGGTGCACCGTCGTCCGGAGACCTGTTCTGGACGGGAACCCTCTTCCTCCCCCGCGAGCGCAGCCAGCCTGCTGCGCCCGATGGCGTTTGCCTCGACGCGCTGCAAGGCGTCGACGACGCCTGCGCAGCGAGCCGCCTCGCCGATCTGCTCGGCGAGACTCGCATCTCCGACGAGCCTGCGTCCGACGCAGGCACCGACTACCCCGAGAGCCGCCTCGTCAGCCTCCTCGACCAGCTCCACGTCTCCAGCGAGGCTGCTGCAGACATGGAGTCGGTCGGCTCCACCGACCCGATGCTCATCGACTCCGACACAGCATCGCTTGACGCCTACCCCTCCGACGTGGTGGTCTTCGACGACCCCCTCCCTCGAGCTGACAGCGGCAGCAGCGCTGTCACCGAAGTGCTGGTCATCAGCCACGTCGCCAACTCGGGCGAGAACGCCCACGACGCCCTGCAAGCGGCAATGCACGACCTCTCCGTCCCCATCCCGGCCGATGCCGACGCCGAGACCCTGGAGGCACGCCGCCTCGCCCTCATCGCGGAGGGCCAGAAGATAGCCTCCATGAGACGCCTCACCGAGGCCCACCAGCGCGAAGTCGACCGCGCCGCCTTCGGTACGCCGCCGCCTAGCGGCCCGAGCCGAGCCGGCTTCGTCCAGAAGCGCGGCGCGGCCGTTGCCAGCATGCTGGGCGCAGATCGCCCCGTCTACGCCACCCCGCTCGAGAATCTGCGAGCCGCTCAGGCGGCTGCAGAGGAGCTCAATGGGCTGGGAGCCGACGAGCTCCCCTACATGACAAGACGGATCCAGCAGCTTATCGACGCGGCTGCAGAACGGCACGAAGCCGGCGCCCGTGCTGATAGTCATCCCCCGCGCCGGGAGCACGCCGCGACGTCCCGCTCGCCGACTGCGAGCGGCGCGCGCCAGAAGAAAGACAAGGAGCCGGCTGCCAGCCGCAGCCGGACTCGCATCACCATCGAGCGCGACGCGGAAGGCCGCCCTCGAGCGGTTGAACACCAAGGAAACCTGCCTCCTCCCCCGCCTCGAAGAGAAAGACGCCTCACTCCGCCGCCTATCACACACCCGACTCTTGGCGACCGACTCGGCCGCCGAGAAGGAGTCGGCGAGAACGACGCCCGCCACAGGATCGACCGCCTTGCTCGATCCTTGGCGTTAGAAGAAGAAGACGATGTCGGCCCGCCATGCTTTGGCCCCCGCATCCGCGACGAGCCCTTCCCCAAAGGGTTCTCGCTCCCCAGAGACACGCCCAAGTACAACGGCTCGGTGAAGCCGGAAGATTGGCTCATCGACTACTCCACGGCCGTCAGCATAGCCAACGGCAATCGGCGCGTCGCCGTGAAGTATGTCCCCCTCATGCTGCAAGGCACGGCACGCACATGGCTCAACAGCCTCAAGCCCTACAGCATCAACAGTTGGCTGGACTTCACCGAAGTCTTCGTCCGCAACTTCACCAGCACCTACAAGCGGCCTCCCAAGCCTCGCCAGCTCTCCCTCTGCGTCCAGGGGCCCAACGAGTCGACCCGCGACTACCTCACGCGATGGGCCGAGCTCCGCAACTCCTGCGAGGGAGTGCACGAGGTCCAGGCCATCGAGTACTTCACCGCCGGGTGCCGAGAGGGCACCCTCCTCAAGCACCGACTCCTCTGCGACGAGCCGGCTACCCTCGATGAGTTGCTAGTCATCGCCGACAAGTACGCCACCGCCGACTCCTCAATGAAGACCGAGCTCCGAGTGGACGCCTCGGGGAAAGTAATTGCTCCGGCTCCCAAGACGCCGGCTGGCGACCCTAATCGGCGCCCCTACCAGAACGACCACAAGCGCAAGGGCCCCATGCCGACTTCCTCCAGTCGGCAGGTGGCCACAGTTGAAGACGAGCAGCCCGAAGATCGGCCCGCTCCCAAGAAGAAGGGTGGCCGGCCGCCTTGGCAGCCGTCTTTCTCCTACGAGCAAGCTCTCGACGCCCCCTGCAAGTTCCACAGCGGCGCGAAGCCGTCCAACCACACAACCCGGAAATGCCACTGGCTCACCCGCATCACCAAGGGCGAGGGGATGTTGCCGCCTCCGCCTCCCGGCCCGCCGCCTCCAGCCCCCCAGCAGCCGGCGGCTCGGCCGGCAGTCGGCGCCATCCAAGACGAATTTCCCGAAGAGCACGCCGCCTACGTCGTCTTCACCAGTCAAGCCGACGACAAGCGCAGCCGACGCCAACAGCACCAAGAAGTGAATGCAGTCGCCTCTAGCACCGCCGAGTTCATGCACTGGTCAGAAAAGCCAATCAGCTGGAGCCAGGCCGACCACCCAGAGGTGATGCCTTCGCCTGGCTCCTATGCAATGGTCTTGGACGTCACCCTCGCGACGGAGAGGCGAGCTGCCAGATTTTCCCGCGTCCTGATAGACGGCGGAAGCAGTATCAACATACTGTACCGCGATACCATGGAGAAGCTGAACATCAAAGCGAAGCAGCTCATGCCGAGCCGCACCGTCTTCCATGGTATCGTACCCGGCCTGTCTTGCTCTCCAATCGGCAAGATCAAAATGGATGTTCTCTTCGGAGACAAAGATCATTTTCGCCGGGAAGCAATATGGTTCGAGGTAGTGGATTTGGAGAGCCCCTATCATGCACTGCTTGGCCGACCTGCTTTGGCCAAGTTCATGGCTGTGCCCCACTACGCCTACCTGAAGATGAAGATGCCGAGCTCGAAGGGGATCATCACGGTAGCCGGCGACTACAAGAAGTCCATCGAGTGCGCCATGGCCAGTAGCCGGCTGGCCGAGTCCCTCGTGGTGGCAGAAGAGAAGAAGATGTTGGAACGGGTTGTGGCCATGGCCGGCAAGCAGCCGGCCTTGTCCCCCAACCCCAAGGATTGTGATGCGCAGGGCTCCTTCCAGCCTGCCAAAGAGACGAAGAAGATACCTCTGGACCCGGAGAACCCGGAGAGGTTCGCTGTCATTGGGGCGAACTTGGACAGTAAATAGGAAGGCGAGCTCGTCGACTTCCTCCGTGAGAATCGAGACATCTTTGCATGGTCCCCAAAGGACATGCCGGGTGTCCCGAAGGATTTCGCCGAGCACAAATTACATGTCCGAGCTGATGCGAAGCCGGTCAAGCAACCCCTCCGCCGACTGTCAGAAGAGAAGCGAAGAATTGTGGGAGAAGAGATAGCCCGGCTCCTTGCCGCCGGCTTTATCATGGAAGTGTTCTTTCCAGAGTGGCTTGCCAACCCAGTTCTGGTTCTGAAGAAGAATAACAAGTGGCGTATGTGTATAGACTACACGAGTTTGAACAAGGCCTGCCCAAAGGATCCGTTTGCTCTGCCACGGATTGACCAAGTGATAGACTCCACAGCCGGATGCGAGCTGTTAAGTTTTTTGGATGCATACTCAGGGTATCATCAGATCAAGTTGGACCCGGCTGACCGCCTGAAGACTGCCTTCATCACACCCTTTGGAGCTTTCTGCTACCTGACAATGACATTCGGCTTGAGAAATGCCGGTGCCACTTTTCAGCGTTGCATGCAGAAATGTCTCTTGAAACAACTCGGCAGAAATGCCCACGTCTACGTAGACGACATTGTGGTGAAGACAGAGAAGCGCGGTACCTTGCTGGAAGACCTGAAAGAAACATTCGCCAACTTGCGCCGATTCCAGATCAAGCTCAACCCCGAGAAGTGCGTGTTCGGAGTGCCAGCCGGCCAGCTGCTAGGCTTCCTGGTCTCCGAACGCGGCATTGAGTGCAACCCCGTCAAGATCAAGGCCATCGAGAGGATGGAGATTCCCACCAAGCTGCGAGATGTGCAGAAGTTCACTGGCTGCTTAGCCTCCCTGAATCGTTTTATCAGCCGACTAGGAGAGAAGGCTCTCCCCTGTACCGACTCATGAAGAAGTCCACTCACTTCGAGTGGAATGATCAAGCCGACCAAGCCTTCCATGAGTTGAAGAAAATGCTGACCACTCCGCCTGTCCTGGCTGCGCCGACTGAGAAGGAGCCCATGCTCCTCTACATCGCCGCGACTAGCCGAGTCGTCAGCACTGTTGTTGTGGTCCAGCGCCCGGAGGAAGGCCGAGCCCAGCTAGTCCAGAGGCCGGTCTACTATCTCAGCGAAGTACTATCCAGCTCAAAGCAAAACTACCCGCACTACCAGAAGATGTGCTATGGGGTGTACTTCGCTGCCAAGAAACTGAAGCCCTACTTCCAAGAGCACCCCATCACGGTCGTGTGCACTGCCCCGCTCGCCGAGATCATAGGCAGCCGGGATGCATCCGGCCGGGTGGCCAAATGGGCCATTGCATTGGCGCCCTACACGATCTTCTATCAACCCCGCACCGCCATCAAGTCGCAAGCATTGGCCGACTTCCTCGTCGACTGGGCCGAGACCCAGTACTTACCGCCGGCTCCCGACTCTACCCATTGGCGGATGCACTTTGACGGGTCCAAGATGCGCACCGGCTTGGGAGCCGGCATCGTCCTCACCTCTCCCAAAGGCGACAAGCTCAAGTACACGCTGCAGATCCACTTCGCCGCCTCCAACAACGTGGCCGAGTACGAGGCGCTCGTACATGGGCTCCGGCTAGCCAAAGAACTCGGCATACGCCGGATCCTGTGCTACGGCGACTCAGACTTGGTGGTCCAGCAATCATCTGGCGACTGGGACGCCAAGGACGCGAACATGGCGAGCTATCGTTTCCTCGTCCAGCAGATAAGCGGATACTTCGAAGGGTGCGAGTTCCTTCACGTGCCAAGGGCCGACAACGACCAAGCAGATGCCCTAGCACGGATCGGCTCCACCCGACAAGCCATACCGACTGGCGTCTCCCTCCAGCGCCTCCTCAAGCCGTCCATCAAGCCGTCTCCAGAGTCGGATTCCATCTTCGTACCGCCTGCGCCAGATACAGCCGGATCCGACTGGAGAAATCCCGCAGGCGGCACGGGGACTTCGACAACTGGCCCGGGGACTGCCGTAGTCGCACCCGGCCCGGGGACTTCAGAACCCGGCCCGGGGACTGCAGCAGTCGGCCCGGGGACTGCAACGACACAAGAAGCGGTGGCCGACTCCAATTCAACGCCACCCAACCCACCCACCCGAGTCATGGTGGCCACATTAACAGAAGAAGAAGTCACAGCTCCCTCATGGGCCCAGCCCATCCTCAAGTTCCTAGTCAGCAGAGAGCTGCCGGCTGATGAGATCTCAGCAAGACTAGTGCAACGACGAGCCGCAGCATACACAATAATCAACAGAGAGCTTGTGAAGCGCAGCGTCACTGGAGTCTTCCAGCGTTGTGTCGAGCCAGAAAAAGGAGTGGCAATCCTCAAAGACATCCACCAAGGCGAGTGCGGCCACCACGCAGCCTCAAGATCCCTTGTGGCCAAGGCTTTCCGCCATGGTTTCTTCTGGCCGACTGCCTTGGAGGATGCTAAAGAATAGTCAAGAGCTGCAGAGGATGCCAAGTTTTTAGTTCCAAGCAACACCTGCCGGCTTCTGCACTCAAGACCATTCCCCTCACCTGGCCTTTTGCCGTCTGGGGACTGGACATGGTGGGCCCTTTCAAGACAGCCCGCGGCGGCCTGACACATCTACTGTTGCTGTGGACAAGTTCACAAAGTGGATCGAAGCAAGCCGATTAAGAAGCTGAATGGGCCGACTGCCGTGACATTCATCACCGACATCACTACTCGGTACGGCGTGCCGCACAGCATCATCACCGACAACGGCACGAACTTCGCCAAAGGAGCACTGGCACGTTTCTGCGCGACGCAGGGCATCCGACTGGACTTAGCGTCCGTTGCCCACCCGCAGTCAAACGGCCAGGTCGAGCGAGCAAATGGACTCATCCTCTCCGGCATCAAGCCCCGACTGGTTGTACCACTGGAGCGATCGGCCGGCTGCTGGCTCGAAGAGCTGCCGGCTGTCCTCTGGAGCCTGCGCACTACACCCAACAAGTCAACCGGCTTCACTCCATTCTTCCTCGTGTACGGTGCCGAGGCTGTCATCCCAACAGACATCGAGTTCGACTCGCCTCGGATCACCATGTACACGGAGGAGGAAGCCAAAGAAGCAAGAGAAGACGGCGTGGACCTACTGGAAGAAGGCCGGCTGTTAGCACTCAGCCGGTCCGCCATCTACCAGCAAGGGCTGCGCCGCTACTACAACCGCAAGGTCAAGCCAAGATCCTTCCAAGAGGGCGACCTTGTGCTCCGGCTGATCCAGCGAACAGCCGGCCAGCACAAGCTCTCGGCCCCTTGGGAAGGCCCCTTCGTCGTCAGCAAGGCACTCGGCAACGACTCCTACTACTTGATCGACGCGCAAAAACCAAGAGCACGCAAGAGAGACGACTCCGGCAAGGAGTCGGAGCGACCATGGAACGCAAACCTCCTAAGACGATTTTACAGCTGAAAAGCAGTATGTATCACGCTACCCTTTTGTATTAAGTACAAACCAACAGGCCCCCCGAACAGTACTCGGGGACTGCCTTTTATTTATCTATGAATGACGAGTGTCATATCCATGAATGTATTATTACATTTTGAATTTTTGTCCGGCACCGGGTTCGACTAGTCGGCCCGGGGACTGGCCGCCTTGAGCTATATCGAAAGTTCTTCCTAAAGTCAGAAAAGTAGTGCGCCGGCTCCCGAGTCCTCTCTTGTTGAAAGTCGCAGCTCAAAGAACTGACTGTCTGACTAGCAAGAGGAAAGACAGAAAGGACGCCCACACGAAAAACGGCTAAGGAACAACGAACCTATATAGCAAAGAGACGGCCTCCAAATATGCATGCCGGCTGTCAAAGCCGCCGGCTGGCCGG
This sequence comes from Triticum aestivum, assembly GCF_018294505.1. Taxonomy (NCBI): domain Eukaryota; kingdom Viridiplantae; phylum Streptophyta; class Magnoliopsida; order Poales; family Poaceae; genus Triticum; species Triticum aestivum. The sequence continues at coordinate 589,102,199 of NC_057799.1, read as the reverse complement.
CTTCCTAAAAAACTTAGCTTTAGTCCAGCAGAGCTAAAGTACTTCCCCCTCCCCAATCGGCCAGGCACTCCCCGGCTAGAGATTGCAGAGCAACTGTTTGACTGGGGAGGCGGCAACCAAGGGAGGGCGGCAAAGGAAAAAGCAGAAGGACAAAAAGCAAAGCACAAGGAAAGGCCGAATGCACAAGTTATATACATAAAAGCCGCCAACAGGCCGGCAACAGACATAAGTTCGAATACACCCAGTGGGTGGAATTGTGCAAATTTAACCAAACATTGTTCTAAAGAGTAACAAGACAGGAAAAGCAAAAGACGGCAGACTAGGGCGCGACATGAAGGCCGAGCTGGTCGGTGAAGGCGGCCTCGCCGGCTGAAGGAGCGGCCGCCTAGCGGGTCTCGGCTTGACCACCACCTACGGCAGGCGACGCACTCGCGTGTGACATGGTGCTGGAGGTGCAGTCAGGCTGAGGCTGACCGACTGCTCCACCAGCCGGCTCGGCGTCCTCACCCTCCTCCTCCTCTTCTTCGCCCTCGTCGCTGGAGTCGATCTCCTCCGCCGAGTCCTCGCCGTACGCCGGGTCCAGCCCGAACCACTCCTCCGGCTGGGCGACTCCATTGTCGTCCACCTCGGGGGCGAAGACGCTGGTGTCGGTGTAGTCGGCGATCGCTGAAGCCCGCCGAATGATGGCCGGCCGCGCCGGCTCCAGCTCCGTGTCAGCTTGCTGCCGCCAGGTAGCCAGCTGGTCCAGGCTCAGGCCGGGATACCAGGCCTTGACGAACTCCAGCGCCCGCCTGGCGCCGGAGCGAGCCGCCGAGGCCTTCCAAGCCTCGAAGCGGCCGACTGCCACCTCCAGCCAGTCGGCAGTCCGACTGGGGGTGCGAGGGACCACTTGGCCGGGCCAGAGGGCGGCCAAGACCTGCGCCCCGGCACGCTGAAGCCGGCGGAGCAGCCGGTGAGCCGGCTGGATGCGAGCTTGGATCGCCAGGAGCTGTTCCTCCAGCGAGCGGCCGGCGGTTGGCGAGATCTCAAAGCCAGCCTGCCTTCGCGCTTGGCGACGGACCTCGATGGCCTGGTTGGCGGCAGTCGAATAGCCAGGGAAATACTCTGCGCGAAGAAGAAGAAAGGAAGAAAAGAACACCAAAATCAGAAAACAAGCCAAAGTGGCAGATGGCAAGAAAGGACGAAGAGGTAGGCGGCTTACCGTCAACCAGATCTTCGATCTGGCCATAGCCGGAGACCAGAGTCTGCCTGGCCTCTGCCCAGCCGGCCGCCTCCGTCTTGAACTCGGCCTGGAGAGTGGCTTCGCGGTCCTGCGCCGCCTTCAGTGCCGCCTTGTGGCTTTCCTCCTGGTCGGCCAGCTTCTTGACCAGGCGGTCGCGCTCCTGCACCAAGGCGGCGAGCTCGGCATCCTTGGCACGAAGAGCAGTCTGGGACTCCCCCAGCTGTGCCCTCAGACTGGCGTTGGCCGCTGCAGAAACGGAAGAAGAAAAAAAGTAAGAAGTCGTCAAGGAAGATCTGACCCGACTGCTCAGCAGTCGGCCCGAATCTCGGGGACTACACCCAGTGGGTGCGCTGACGCGCCCCCACATGAGATAAAGAACAAATCACGTACCTCGGCTCTCAGTAAGGTCGGCGGTCTTCTGAGTCAGCTCCCGAGCCTGGGAGTTGAAGGCGGCCGCTCGAAGGTTGTGGTAGTCCTGCAAGATGGACAGAAGACCGAAGTGAGAACAAAAACAGCAAAGACAAAACCTCCAAGAAGTTCCAAGCTGCCTGCTCAGCAGCCGACTCGGAACTCGGGGACTACACCCAGTGGGTGCGCTGACGCGCCCCCACGGAAGAAATCAAGATCAAGAGGAGAAATCAAGATCAAGAAGAAACAAGACGGGAATACTAACCCGGATGGCCGCCCGCGTTGCGAGGAACTCGTCGGTGAACTGCCTCAGCGCCGCGGCTTGGCTTTGGAGCCGGGTCCGGACGTCTTGTGCAGCCACGTTCACTACGGCTGTCCCTCCGCCTGGCGTCCACCCCGAGGTAGCGCTGGCCGCCTCCGCGTCTCGGGCCGACGAGCTGGAGCCCACGGCCGGCTGTGGCTCCGACGCGGCCTTCTGTGGCTCCGACGCGGCCTTCCCCGCCCGCCGGCTCGGCGGCACCCGGACCGCCACCTCAGCCCTCGCGGCCGGCTCGCCCTCCGCCGACTGTGCAGGCGGCGGATCAGGCCGGCCGCCTTGGGCCGCCCCAGTTGGCGGGGTCGGCTCCGACGCCTTTTCCAAGATGATGACGTCGTCGCCGCTTCCCCCAGCCCCGGCTGGTCGCCGCTGGCTCCCCCTGGCGAGGGCTCCATGTCCCCAGGCGCCATGACGCGCAGCGGGGTGACCATCAAAACCTCCCCCGCCGCCGCCGCGGCCTCAGCCTCTGCCTGGGCCCTGGCTGCGGCCTCGGCGAGTGCCTTCGCCGCCTCCTCCTCCCGCGCCGCCTGGGCGGCCGCCGCCTTCCGTGCCTCCGCCTCCCGTGCCTCCTGCTCCTCCCGCGCATCCCGCGCGTTCCTTTCTGTCGCCTCCTGGAGGTCGGCGCGGGGTCCACGCGGCGGGTGGTGCTCCCAGAGCCCCTTGGCGACTCGACGACGGAGCCGGCAGCCGCCCGCTCAAGTGACAACGGAGCTCTGATCGTTGAAGAAAAAGACGAGAGTTCAAGAACCACCAAAGAAAGAAAGAGAGTACACAAAGAAAGCGAACTTACGCCGACACGGTCTGCGGTTGCTTCACCACCTTGCGGAAACGAGCCACCTTCGTGGCCGCCTCCTCCCGCCTGGTGGCTGCCGCCCCGCCTCTGGGTTTCTTCGTTCGGCTGCCGAACTAGCCCTGGGCGGCGCGACGCTTCTGACCTCCACCCCGAGCAGGCTGCGCGGCGGAGGAGCCCGCGCCGCGTCCAGATGCCGGCTAGCGGCGCGGGACGGCTTCGGCTTCATCGTCGTCCGGCCAATCGTCAAAGGTGGCAGTGAACCCGGAGCCGCCTGTTTCGCCGCCGGCTTGGCCTCCGCCCGGCTCGACGTCGTCGTCCATATGAACCGCCCCCAGGTCGGGGTCCTCCAGGTCGTGTTCGGTCCAGTCAGGGGCGAATCGGCGCTCCGCGTCTGACCCGCCGGCCGGCCGAAGCAGAGAGCTCTGTTGACGAACAAGCCGACTAAGTCAGAGTCGGCCAAGAGGTGCTCGGCAACAAATCAAAGAGAGAGAAAAAGAGACAAGGGGAGCATACCGTAGGCGGAGGATTGGCTCGGCTATATGGCTCCTTACCGAACTGCCACTCTTCGGTGAGTTTGCAGTTTGCAAGGTAGTTCACCATGTAGGCGACCTCCTCGCGCGGCATCTCCTTGGTGCACATTCGGCTCGGATCGAGCTGGCCGCTCATCTGACAGATCAGATGAGGCCGGCTCTGGAGCGGAAGAACCCGACTCATAACGAACGAGGCCAGAAGATCGGGCCCCGTTAGGCCCTCCGACTGGACCATCTCCCGCAGTCGGGCGACGGCGGCGTTCCCAGCCGGCGACAGCGTCACCGCCCGGAAGGACCACTGGGGCAGCCTGCCCGCCGGTGGGCCGGCTACGTAAGCCGGCAGGTTGATGTAGTCGCCCCGTGGAGCGATGTTCCGCACGTAGAAGTACGACTTCTGCCACTTCTTCACCGATTGGATCAGCGTGATGACGGGGAAGGGGTTGTCGGCGACCGATCTCCGCGACGCGATGAAGGCGCTAGTCCGAGCCGGCACGCCCCGCATGCGCGTGCCCAGCTTCGACTGGAAGAACTCCCCCCAGAGCTCAAGGGTGGGGAGGACGCCAAGGTAGCCCTCCACAGGGTGACGAAGGCGGACAGCAGCACCACCGCGTTCGGGGTGAGGTGGTGCGGCTGGAGCTGGTAGAAGTCGAGCCAGGAACGAAAGAAGGCACTCACTGGCAGGCCGAAGCCGCGCAAGAAGTGCGAGCAGAAGACCACCCGCTCGCCCTCCTGCGGCTCCGGCCTGATTTCCTTCTCCGGCGCGAGGCGGACCTCCACTTTGTCCGCGGTGGGCAGCCGCCTCGTGTCGCGGAGGAAGTCGACGTGGTCGTCGTGGACGTTGGAGCTGTCCCAATCCCCGCCATACTGCTCCGTGGCGGGAGGCATGGCGAAAGCTAGCGCGGCGGCGGAGGAATGCGCAGTGGAAGAGCGCGGCGGCGAGGCGCTGTCGCGAGGGCGGGCGAGCGAAGAAGACGGTGGAAGTAGGAGGAGCGTGCGAAGGCCTGCCGCCCTCCGCCTCCCCCTACTTATAACCTCGCGAGGTAAGGCCGAAGAGGCCGGACGTGGGGGGAGACGTGGGATTAACTGCGCCCACTCCCCCCACGTCTCGCGATTATTGCGCATAAATGCGAGCCGAAACTGCCGCACGGGACGTGCGGGCGGTTTCGGGATACAAAGGATCCGCGCCTGGGCGGGGCGCGGACGTGGCGGGCCCCCTCCCTGCGGCGACGTCCCGTCACGCGTGTGGGCTGGCAGGCTTTTCGGCCACGTGGTTCGCAGACGGCCCATGGCCCGGTGCACGTGCCGGCGGGCTCCCGCCCTCCGACTCCAGAAGATTTCGACTCAGGCGGCGCGCCTGACCAAGGCCGGCTCCCAGCTGCCGGCTTGTCATGATAGGAAGCTGATCGAGCTTCTCAACCCCTATTCCACCTCGAAGCCCAATCAGCTTCGGGGACTACTGTAGGAGATAATGGCCACGGGTAGCCTAGTCGACTACCCCTGGTTCTTCAGAAAATTTATCAGGCCTTTGGGCCTTCAAGCACTCCAAGCATTTGGGCCGCCTTCCCTGGCCGGCTACCTCTGAAGCCGACTCCCAGGAGGCGACCCAGCCTCAAACAACCCCTCCCCAGGACGGCTACGGGGTGGCCGACTCCAAGAAGCCGGCCAAGAAGGAAGCCGACTCCTCGGAGCTGGCCAAGACCATAACCACCAAAGCTGTTCCACATAACGGCGACACGACGGGGTGTGGCCACAGTGCGGCCCACTACCCCCGAAGCCCGAGGCGGGCATGGCTACAGGAGGCCGTACGGGACGGCCGTCTCCCGTGCGGCTCGGCACTGTAGCCATGCTAGCCTCGATGTCACCCACGACCGACTCCCGTACGGCCCACGGGCGGCGGGCCCCTTCAGCCAGAGAGAGGCATGAAGGCGGCCCGGCCTTTCCCAGTCGGCCAAGAGCGTAGCCGGCCTCCAGAAGCCGGCTACTCCCTTCCTCGAAGCAGGAGCCCCATTAAGGAGACAAGACGAGGTAAGGCTACAGTGAGAGCCCCCAAGGCGGCCCACTGTAGCCACGCTTACCTCGACAAAGCCCTCGTCATCAGAGGCGAGGCTACAGTAAGCAGCTGCCGACAAGACCCTAAGCGGTGGGGCCGGCCTGTCGACCAAGAAGCCGGCAGCCGGCGGGACCCACCAGCCGGTGGGGCCCAATTGCCAGCGGAGAAGCCGGCAAGCGTAGACACTGACGGCTGGTACCAGAGCCCAGTCGGATTACCATTGTACCCCCGGGGGGTAGGCCTATATAAACCCCCCGGAGCACCCATGCAAAGGGTTGGCCTCTGAGCATAGTTGGCTTCTAAACACAACACATACACACCATAGATAGAGAGAAGATAGAGCTAGCCCTGTTCTTCTTCTCCCTTGAACCCCAAAACAGCTCTAGGAGCGATTGTAGCTACCTTTCCTGATCTAGTGATCATGCGGAGACCCCGCAGAGCAGGACTAGGGGTGTTATCTCCTCGGAGAGCCCCGAACCTGGGTAAGATCTGCCAGCGTGCATGTCTTCGCCTCATCCCGTTTCCAGGCACCGGCGACGTTCTATTGGCTCCCACTCAGATAAGCCATCCGTTGGCATATGTTGCACCAACCACCTGACAAGTGGGTCACTGGGCTAGATGTTGAGTACACCACAGTCCTGGGACGAGAGAAGGATCTAAAGGACGAAGAGAGGAAGAAGCCTGCCGTGATCCAGGTTTGCGTACATAACGTTTGCTTGGTCTACCACATATGCCATGCCGACGTTGAGTGCCAGGATTTTAAGAACTTCCCCAAGGACAAAAGAGTGAAATTCGTTACTGTAGGCTTTAAGAACGATAGGGATGTCCTGCGTCGGATAGGTCTCGTTGTAGGCCAGCCCTTCGATCTCCAGAAGGCAAGCCTGGTGTCCTCCTCTCAACCTTCAATGCTGACCCTGGCAGCAGCCATGATTGATCCTTCGTACGCTAAACTGAAGAAACCTCTTCACGAGTTTCATCATGCATGGGAGTCAAAGACATTAGATGAAGATCACATCCTGTACGCAGCAATGGATGCCTACCTTTGTTTAAATATCTACAAGGGTTGGATGAAGAAGCAGAGCCCAGTGTCCGGTTCAAGCAAAGAAGCGTCGGCGAAGAGGAAGAGGAAGAGGGACGAGGACAAAGTCGAGGACGTGGACTCGGACTCCGAGTAGGTGGCAGTGCCGTCGCTCATGCTAGTTCTACTGCAGTGTCAAGCAGACTAGTTGCTTAGTTTATTTTCAAGGGTGTGTTGTGCTGAGGCCCCAGCAGAACTATGTTTATGTTCTTTCTCGTTATTTGAACTCTTTAGTACATACAGTAGTACTAGTACTATGTCTTACTACTGTTCTTTTTGCAGTTGGTACTACTGCTCGTATCTTTGTGTTCCTACTGTACTTAATACGTTCGTACTAGTAGTATAATTTGGGTCAGTCGATTTGTGGAAAGAAGTTCGACGGAGCGAAGGAAGAAGACGACAGAAGAGGTGGAAGAAGCCCCTCTAGCCATCCATGTTGCATAAAACGGCTCACATGAGTCGACTGACCCAAATTTCTCCTTCAGATTGCAGGATCCACGTGGCATTCAAGGTCTCGAAGGTAGATTCCGCGTCCGCACCCGGTTTGCGGGCTCGACGCGCGCGCGACCGGCTTCCACCACGACAGCCACCATGCGCGCCTCCTCCGTGCGGGCGGAGACGACAATGACACGCTAGTTCCTCCTCGCCGGCGTGCTGGAGCACGCGCTCGTCCTCCTCTTCGTACGCTGCATGCATAGACACGGCTCCACCAGCTGCTCGCGTGCTTGGCAGCGCGGCGGCATCGCGAGGAGGGACTGCAGACGACGTGAGCGGGCGAGCCTTCGGCTTCATGGCACAGGGATGGCGGCGACACGGCGGTGATGGGCGAGAAATTATTGGCCGGAGCAGGCGGGCGCCGGCATGCGCAACGGCGGCGGCGGCATATTGATGAGTGCGCGTGTGGGAGCTTACTTTAGTTTTATATATAAGGTTGGTCAAACTTAAAAGAAAACCGTACTAGTACACATAAACATTAGACTTAGGTAGCAATTTTATTAGTTAGTACCACAGCCACGATACGGAATCCTGTGCAAGCGCGTGAACCGCGGCCGCGCGGTCGATCGAACGGTGCGTCACCGTGTCGCGCTCGAAGGACATCCACCAAACCTTTTTGTGTGTGTGAAAACAATTCTCGAATATTACTCAACTTTTTTTTCCTGTGAAAGTTCTTGACGCTGCAATATTTCCATATATTTGAATTTAGCTCCAGTTCGTGTTTATTTGGATTTGGATGTTTTAGGTGCGCCCTAGTTTTTTTAATACTGATTTTGTGTGTGTGGCTGAGAGAGAACGTGTGTATGTGTCCATATGTGTGTTGTGGCGGAAGGGCAATGTGGAGACGGTGTGCGTGTGATACAGACATAGAGAGGTGTGAATGTGCAAATGATCATGCATGAGTGAGACATAGACAGATGCCGATACGTTGTATATACATGAGAGAACGGTCTTCTAGTTTACTTTGTATGTGTGTGTGTGTGTGTGTGTGTGTGTGTGTGAGTTTGAGCATGTTGTGAAGTACTATAGACCTTGTATACATCTTTGGATTCGACAATGATTGTAACTATTGAATTGTATAGACCATTACATTCGAAGTCAATAGCCTAATATATTTATTTCACAATTTCAACAAATGATTAGTTCACTACAAACTAAGAAAACAAATGTGTACTCCCTCTGTTTTTATTTAAGTCCGCGTATTAGCATTGGTCAAAGTCAAGTTTTGTAAACTCTCAGAAAGCTTATAACAAAAAATATTAACATATACAATAACAAATAAATACCATTAGATTCATTATTGAATGTACTTTCACAACATACATATTTGTTATGGTAAATGTTTATATTTTTCTATAAACTTGGTCAAACTTTAGGAAGTTTGACTTCGGTCAAACCTAATATGCAGAGTTTACTACTACTACTCGCTAGTTGCTTAGCCGAATCACTCAACACGCCACACGGGGACTCCAGTGTCACAAAATTTTGAGGTCGGCGGGAAAATCTCCCGCGACCCTGATTCGAGCAGTGGGAAGTTACCATCATAGCCTTCAGAACAGGCCTACGGATGACGCTTGGTAGGGGGCAGTTTTCGTAACTTCAGGTTCACCCTACCCAGCCAACCCCACCCCGGCACCCAGAGTAGTACACCTGAATACTCCCCATTTTCTATCCCCACCGCAAAATAGACTTCTCCACGGCACCGCAGCCTTCGTGCTCCTCCCCTTTACATCGGCGCACTCATCCACCGCAGCGCATCTGCCTCATCGACGACCTCGTATGCCGCACTGGAGCCGGTCCACCGTCGTCGTCGTACACAGAGCCTCTTCCCCGGCATCGTCTTCCACGGTCTCGGATCTGCTTCCCGGAAGCCGACGCCAAGCGCAGAAGTACCACCGTCGTGGACAATGAACTGACTCCCGTTGCCGACCATGACTCACAGAGGCCGCCGCGACCATCGTTCTCCTCCTCGATTGGTAATGTGTGTATTGAATCACTTAGCAGTACATGTGCAGTTCCAATTTTGTTCATACCTACCCTTCAAATTTCCTGGGTGCTATTGTTCCCGTAAAAGTAATTGGTTATAGCCTCCATTGTCCAACAGAATATCAGCTTGTAATTGTGCGTCGCTCCTGTATCATGCTGTGCTTGGGTAGGTTTTTCATCTGCAACCAGTAGTGTGGGAAATGATGGAAGGGTTTTTAGAACTAGCAAGATGCCCATGCGTTGCACGCATCAAGATGCATTTGTATGAGTAGTTTATCTTGTGGGAGAAAAGGATGAACGAGGGAAGGCCTTATTTGCAAATCTGGAGAGGGGTATGGGTATCTTTTTGCAAAATTCCCATTTGTTTCCTTCCTATCTGTCAGATATAAATCGGACGGCCTATATTGCAAGAAAAAAAAGTATAGAGAAAAAAGTAGACAGTAAAGGAAGTAGAGATAAATATTAAATATTAAATATAAAATAAATATAACAGTAGAGAAGAGAGTAGAGATAGCAGAGACGTCGGGAAAGGATCGCGCGCGCGCGGGAAAAAGCGGCCGGGCGTGCGCTAGTTTTGGCGCGCGGCGTCCGGCGCGCTTTATAAAATCCAACGCCCTCCCACCGCTCTGTGCCATGCCACCGCTCTCTCCCCGCTCTGTGCCTCGCCACCGCTCTCTCCCCAATCTTTCTCGCCTCGCCGCCTCCGCGCCACCATGCCGCCGCGTCGCCGGGAAACTTGGGGATACCGCGGCGTTCGCGGGCGCCCCTCCGGCGGCTTCTCCGCCAAGATCCGGTTCTGCGGGATGCGCCTCGGCCTCGGCAATTTCGACACTACCAACGAGGCCGCCCGCGCGTACGACGCGGCGGTGTGGCGCCTCCGGTGGCCTCATAGAACATTGAACTTCCCCAACGTGCCGACGCGGGAGCGGGAGCGGGCGCAAGAGCTCGCGCCTCTGCCGCGGCTTAGCACCGACGAGGATCGTCGCGACAACCGGAGGCGGGAGCACCGTCTTGGCATCGCCGAGATGGACGAGGAAGCCATGGCGCTGTGGCGCCAACACTTCCCGCAGGACATCATCAAAGAGCGCGAGTTCTACGCGCAAAGGAGGGCGGAGAGGGATAAGAGGAGGGCGGAGCGAGCCGCCTATCGCGAGGACAAGCGTAGGCGAAAAGCGGACGCTCAATTCAACATGAGGCTAGGAGCAGCGTCGCCCTGGGAATCTGACGACGATCGGTATCTTCACGCCTACAGTCAGACGTCGGAGGAGGACATCACCGAGGAGGAGTCGGACGACGAGGAGTAGTTGAATTATCTTTTTTTATCTATCTATGCTGAGAACTATCCTCTACTCTCTAGTATCTACTTCTCGATCTCAGCACTGTAAACGCTTTTTAAAAGTGCCGCGCGTTGCGATTCTGTTGGAGATGCTCTAACATCGCAGGCGAGTGCTTTAATGTTGCCCACAAGATGCGCGAGTATTACTAGTAGTATATTTTTCTTGCCATGTTGAGATTTTAAAACCACGAGTGCGAACATGCAGAGGAGCAATGAAGACCAAACACGGGATATTCGGGACATCTTCAAGGAGCGTGGCAAGTTAAAGAGGAGCTGCACCAAACCTGTAAAACGAGCTTTGGTAAGTAACACCCTTTCAATTACTTTCGTGTAGCCTCGTGTTCTTCGATGTGTATATGTTGTAGTTTCTGTTTCTCTTAAGCGTGGTGTTCTTCGATGTGTAATAAGAAGAGTCTTAATCATCCTAATGCTTTCGTTTTAGCTTGATGTAGGAAGTGGGTGTTCTCACCTTGTAGTCTGTTTTTATTTTTTTTCCTTTTGAATTCACTTCTCCGAGTTCTGTTTATCTGGCTTCTACTAAATGGATCTAGGTTGCTCTGAGTATTGATCTAAAAAAGAAGTAACTTCATGTCAGGATGCAGTTCCTGCGAGGAGGGAAGTATGGTCAACCTCGAGATCATGTTTCCAAAATGAGGCTGGATTACACACAAGGTGCCAGTTCCCTAATGATGCTGGATTAGACACAAGGTGCAAATTCCCAGATGATGTTGGATTACACACAAGCCAGGTGGAGTCGTCAGCTGTTCGTGTCCTCGTGGCATTAGTAAAGGCTGAAAGAAAGCGTGCAGCAGCCCTTGAGAATGTAGCTGAGTTCCTGAAGAAGCGAAAAGAGCAATCAGATGCTCTCTTCACCCAAGCCAAAGAAGAGATGGAAGAAGCCAGAAATAAGCTAGCAGAGGCAGAGCAGGCTAGGCGTCTCCTGCTATCTAAAACTGTTGTCAATACAAAATTTCCTTCATAATAGCTAGGTTCAAATGTTTATCCAGTCAGCATGCCTGTTGTGATGTCCGTGCATCTACTGATGTGGCACAAAATGTTTTTTGGGTCATGTAATAACAGCAATTACTTTCCAAACAATAACAAACGAAGCATTGGACATGGTATAGTTCACGCGCAAGCCCGACATTCCAAGTTCAACTTCCACATCAAACTCATGTTCACAGATATCTGCACATTCATACATAATGTCCACAACCATGATTCACTTCAAAGCCAAAAAAATGTGAGGAGAGTTATAAATAAAGAAAATCCTCTACTAGTTCCTGCTACCAGTGCGAGCACAACAAGTCAAGACCATGCGTAAATTAATTATATTTTAGTCATTTTTTGTGTTCTAAAATGCCTGCCGGCTCGCGGAAGGACGTGTTGCCGGCACACGCGCGGATTCAATGAAGGCAGGCGGGGCAGTCTTAAGCTGGTTGCACGCGGCGAGGAGGCGTGCTCAGCCAGGCCTGCAGCGAGTGCGGCCCTCTTGGCCGGCGCGCCGGTTCAATGCCTGCGCTATGAGAGGTCGCGTCCGTGTCAGAGCAATCACTCCCTCCAGTCCTTTTTTGTTTGGGTATAACAAAATCTCGTTTTCCATTCACATTTTACAAGTAAAATTCATGGACAAACTTTGACCCAAAGTACGATGGGGACTAGTAAACCAGAATGGAGGTAGTAGTTTTTTTAATCAAAGAAGGGTTCCCCCTTCCGATTTTCATTACTGAAAACCAGCATCTAAATCTAAACCATAGTATTTGCCCTAGAACTACCAGGTTCAACATCTCGCAACATAAACCCATACAACCTCCATCGCAAAAAAAAAACCATACAACCATACGCCAAGGAGGTACGTAGTACTATGAATTCCATTTTCGCTCCATACCAATCGTTCTAAAAACTACTTACTACTTATAATGCGCCATTGAAAATCGGAACTCTTAACCCCGCTAAAACATGATATTTTAAACGTGGCTACTCGATCTGCGGCAACTGGCGAGCCACCGCGCTCCAAGACGTTCACCTGTGGTCCCGACCATCAACTCCTACGGATCAAATTATCACGCGAGCTGACTATTCCTACAAAGGTGCTCCACCACGTACCCGGTACCCGCGAATGCAGCAATCGTGCACCTAGGGTTTTAGGGTTTATTTGTTAACGTCACCTTTACGTAACACTCATGTGTGCGAGACAGCGAGAGGCCGACTGCGTGCGTGCGCCTCTTCTCTTCGTATATGTACTCCACCGTTTGTCTGGTGTCCAAAAAATTATAATAACTACTAGCAATGTGCCAATGCGTTGCCACACGATCAAAGTAGATTAATACATATTCACCGATTTGATAGAAAAAAAGTCTAGTTTTGAAATACGTATATCACTAAAAATATGTTATGTTTCACTCAAAATATATTCCTTTGGCGGTTTTGATGAGATAAGGGAGGAATGTTGTTGGTTTCAAGATTCGAGAAGTGGTATATGTCTAATTTCTACTCTTACTAGCAAGATGCCCGTGCGTTGCACGGAACATCAAGATCTTGTGGGAGAAAAGGATGAACGAGGGAAGGCCTTATCTGCAAATGTGGTGAAGAGTGCGGGTAAATTGCCATATTTTCCTTCCTATCCGTCAGATATAAATCGGACGACCTACATTGCAGGATGGCAGGCCCACCATCATCACCAACTCTATTTTTTATCCCTACTCTTATAAAAAGCATTGTCGGTGATGATCGTGTGCCTGCCATCCTGCAATATAGGCCGTCCGATCTATATCTGACGGATAGGAAGGAAACTATGGCAATTTTGCAAAAAGATACCCACACCCCTCTCCACATTTGCAAATAAGGCCTTCCCTCGTTCATCCTTTTCCCCCACAAGATAAACTACTCATACAAATGCATCTTGATGTTCCGTGCAACGCATGGGCATCTTGCTAGTTGTTGCAAAAAGCCCATGTGTGTGTGAGAGAGAGGGAGAGTGGAGGAGGACGGAGTGCATGTGTGACAAAGACACAAGGAGTGTGTGTGCGATAGGTATCAGCTTAAAATGAGGCGATAGTGTGTGTGTGCACGATATAGAGGGCGTGTCTCAAGATGGAAGAAAAATCTACATAGATACAAGGAGCGGGAGAGAGACATGTATGCGATGGTGGAAGCACGAGTGTGCGGGTGTATAAACCTATCTAGAGGCTAGCTAGTCGATAAATGTTTGTGAGAGAAATACGAGTCGGGGTGCAAAAGCGAGAGTTTTGTGTGTGAGAGAGAGAGACGGTAGTCGGGAAGGGAGTGGAAGCTGGAGTTGTGTGTGTGTCTGTGTGAGAGAGAGAGAGAGGAGACGGTAGTCGGGGTTGTCTGATCGGTAAACAAATGAATAATGTTAGTCTGGGATGGAGACGAAAAGGAGACCACAACAAATGTTGTGTCTACAGAAGAGAGAGAGTGTAATTTTAGTGGTATGAGTCATATGTAGAGACATATAGGGTGTGTGAGAGAATCCCATAGAGAGAAAGACAAAGTGAAAGACGAGTGGAGACTGTGTGTGTGGCGGTGAAAAAGAAAGCTTAGGTACCGAGTGATACCAGAGAATAGTAGAGACGTGAGAGATAATGAAAACCGTGTAATGCATAATGATAGGGAGAGTGTGACATTTCTCAAGGGAGACGTCGAGAGACCATGTTTGCGAGGATAGGAGAAACATGAAGTGAGCGTGCGGGTGAGCTGGAGAAAAGAGAGTGATAGCTACCTGAAGGAGCATGCATGCGAGAGAGATGGGCGTGAAAGGAGTGAACAAAAAAGGGATTCAAATATTTGAATTCGAGATGATGATACATGTAATCCATACTCGAACCAAAATTGATCTATCAAACATGCATACTCATATGAATTCACGCACATCTATGTTATTTAATATGTAGATATTACTGATCCATACATTTTAGTAGAACATAATTTGGTTAATTTTTTTTGAATTCAACCTTAAGACTTCGAGATCGTTGTATTTGTAAATCATATTATACATATAAAGGAGCAGAATTCTTTGTTGTGCTTTTGAAAGTATATATAAAAAATGATGTATATAGAATGTAATTCCAATTGAAAATGGACCCCGCCCGAAAAAAATAGAATACAAATGGAATTCGAATTGAGTTGGCACGGTAAACGTGCACTCTGCAAAATTTGAACGAAGCAGGGAAAGTTGCGGTAACCGCCCGAAACCAAAATCTGCGAGATGGAAATCACTACTGCCTATCCCTGCCACGCATAGCCTATCTGCTGGATTTCTATAGGTTTTGATAGGGGTAGGTTTGTCATTTCACCCAAACGTGACGTAACCGCCTCTCACCCGGATTCATACACGGTGGGCGCCAAAACACAGTGTGTCCTCGGCCGAAATCGACTCCCTCCCCGACTCATATTCATACACGGTGGGCGCCAAAAACAAACTCTCGTCGGCAAATATTCGGTGTATGCGAGATTACCGTCCTATCCCCAACCGACTAATGTTGTTGTGATGTAGTAGAAATTTGAAATGAGGGCTAAGTTTGTAAATTTCCTCGCATTTGAGACAAGCGCGCCCTGAATACATGGTTCCCCCTTCCTCTCTACCTCCCTTTTCCCCATTCGTACTCCGTGGGTGCCAAAACACCCTCTCCACCCCACCCTCCTCCGTCCGCCGCCGTCCGCCACCCCATCCACCGCCGTGCTCCTCCACCATGCCGGAGCTGATACCCCGACGCCGCTGTCCATTACAAGAGATCGACCTCTCTCATCCACGGCTTCGGACCGGGATCCTTGCATCCCGTCCTCTCGCTTCATCCCCGCCGTCGTCCACCTTGCCGGCGCTGCTCCTACGACCGTCTCGTCCACCGCGCCCCACCGCCACCGTCTACCCTCCTAGATCTGCTTCCACGCCGCTGACAGCCATCGCTACCGCAGCACCGTCAAATTCTCAGCAGATGCGTACACGGCACCGCACCAGAGGCGGTACTCTTTCGTATCTGCTCAACTTATTTATCGCAGCAAGAAAATAGATCGCCACTGCTTTACTCTGATTTCTTGTCTTGGTTGCAAAGTTGCCTTTGTCCGGTTTGCACCTTCAGATCCGCCATGGCACGCTCAACACTATACTCCCAATGCTTATGGTTTTCCGCTTTTCTATTCCACACTAGTTAAATCACAGTAGACTAAATTTCAAAATTGGGTCAGTCGATTTTTCAGAGCTCGCCGGAGTTCGCCGGTGTGATCGAAGGGGCTCGGGTGGTTGTGGGGCCTCGCCGAACGAAGAAAACTCGACCCGGGTGGGGGTTGGGGCGGGGGTGAGGGTGGGGGTGGCAAAGGAACACAGGCGGTGGGGGCCGGTGGTCCGGCCGGCGGCCCGTGCGGTGTTCTGTATGGGAAGAATCAGAGACGAGGAAGAAGAAGGGTTAGGAGACGTAGGATCTTCATCCAACCGCCTGAAATGGTCGAGAGACAGCTGGGAGTTGCATTCTTAATGTGCTCTGGTTCATCATGTGTGGGCACTGCGCAACCAACAT
The DNA here is from genome assembly GCF_018294505.1 of Triticum aestivum. NCBI lineage: Eukaryota > Viridiplantae > Streptophyta > Magnoliopsida > Poales > Poaceae > Triticum > Triticum aestivum. The sequence goes on along the minus strand of NC_057799.1, from coordinate 589,086,451 downwards.
TTTATTATCCAAAATCTGCTTGCTCTTCTTTACCATGTTCCTCTTCCGTTCTTCTTTAATATGTACTCTCTCCGTTCCTAAATACAAGTCTTTGATAGATTCCACCATGGACTACATATGGAGCAAAATGAGTGAATCTACACTCTAAAATGTATCTGGATACATCTGTATATGATCCATAGTGGAAATCTCTACCAAGACTTATATTTTGGAACGGAGGGAGTATGATAGTAGTACAGTATATTCCTTGTACTGAACATGAGCAGGGACATTTGCAGTGTAGAGGTCTATACGGTCGGTTGTGATGGACACATTGAGCCTCTTTGATTCGTAGGATCTTGTAAACATAGGAATAGGATTTGTAGTGGCCTGCCCACTTGAATCCTATAAGAATAGCAAGGAAATGTGGGGAGCTGTGTCGCCTTTGAGAGTTACACTGATATTAACAGTACCGCACCTTCACTTGAAGAGAGCTGGTATCCGAAGCCTTTCTAGCCGTACCGGCAATACTAGCACATATATTCCAGCAAGTTCCACTTTGCTGATTTTACTCTGATGCTTAAGGTTTTCCCGTTATATCTACACTATGATCTGTGTAGTTGCTTTGTGTCTCACTAGCAGCAGTCCACTCTTGAAGCTAAACACTGCAATAAATTACAAAATTGGCACCAAGGCATTGAGTGCCATTCTGGATGCAATTAAACTCATACGCTCCCCACCTATTGATTCTTGTTCAGAATATGATCCTAATGACTATTCTAACCTCGAGGAGTCAAAGGCAGATGGCCTATCCTGTTCACCCATCAAGGTGCCTGTTCTAATTTGGCAATGTTTTATTGATTGCGGTTATCTTGCGTATGTTGTCTTGCATTTATTCTACTTTGTTGCACCGCCATCTGCTTAGTTTACTCATCATATATGTCGAGATGCCATGCCCATCCATTATCAATACATATTCCATCTGTCATCATACCATGTTTTTCCACTCAAATGCTGTTCTTGTGCATCAGACATCAAAAAGGAAGAGGGTGATTGCCGAACCTGAAGGAGCACCAGCAAAGTCCTTGAAAAACGTGGTGGTGCCGGAGAAATCAGACAACACCCCACTTATATTGGCTGTACAACCAGTGACACAAAACGTAGGACCGAATCCAGCAGACTGTACCCATACTTCTCTGGCCACACCACTAGCCCCACCACACAGGACCTGCACTCCAGCAAAAGGTATACCGATTTCATTTGCCATAGCACCAGCTGTACCACAAAAAAATCCCACTCCAGCAAAAAGTACAGCAAGTCCACTGGTCGAAGACCTATCCCAACTGCAGAGACGGCCAAATCCTGCAGATTGGAACCCCATTCCATTTATTCCCAGTTTAAAAGACAATGCTTTCAATGTTGTTAGGGACTACGTGCATATATTCCGATCATGGGAAGATTATTGTGAAGACAAACACCATTTTCACATCTTCCTATCCAACTTACGTGTAAGTGCTATTATTCATGGTTATTATTTTCCTGTTTTCTGCTAATTGAACACATCAATGATTTACATTACATTGTTGTAACTAGGCGAGGGTCAATCTGGATAGTCATGACGAGCAAAGCTTGCTTGTGATTTTCAAGGAAGCATTGGAGCAGTATCAGTGTTACCTGAGGAAATCACACTTTGATGGCAAGTCTATAAACGAATTTCCGGTGAAGTCTCCTGTGCTAAATTTAGAAGACATTGAATGGAAAAACCTTCTTATGCACTGGTCTCGTTCCCAGGATGAGGTACTGTCTATGAAATCACATGACAATTTGAACTTCTACTTTTCCGCATGTGCCTTATGGATCTTTTTTGCAGGAAATCTGCTCGAAGAAGAATTCCGGTTTGACAAGAACGACAGGATATCGCAAATATGCTGCCCGCTGCTTTGCTCTTGTTAGTACCTATTGTCCTGTATCACTGTACTTGCATACATACCTGGTTCATTATGTGACAGCAGTATGCATGATAGCTTGCTTATCAATTGTTTGCTCCAAATTATCTGATCTGTATGAATGGTTACATTAGTGTAGAATATATCCAATGCCAATGTTTTTTTAGCTCTGCATTGTTCTTGTAAGTACATGCTGTCCTTTATCAGTGTACTTATAATGACAGGTAGTTCTTCATGTACCATCACTCTGCAGCTTATTTTCCTTTGCCCTCCATTTTCTACACATCAGATCTATATTTACTCTTACCATAAGGTTGGTACTGAAGAAGTTTAGCTGTGCATTGCTCTTGGCTATACCTTTTGCCGGTATCGCTGCACTTACATTTATAGCTACTTGGTTATGTAGCATCACTCTTCATCTTATCTTAAATATTCTCCATTTTTTCGTATATTATCACATCTATATTTACTCTTAACAAAATGTAGAATAAAGGCAATGCTTTTGAAGAAGATTCTGTGGTAAACTTCTTGAATTGCCCCCCCATAAGCATGGACAAGGCCTTTATAGAGCCTGTCTTCACCAATAATGTAAGTTTGTCCATCTCAAGCCTTCAAACTTTGTTGTATATATTTGGTTAGGCATGACTGCAACAGCTGTTTATTTTTGGTGTTTGCATCAAATTGCTTGTTTAAAGTTTATTATGTAGTTCATAAACAAAAGTTTGTCCTTTCTCAATTTAAGTTTTCAGTTTTACAACCAAGTTCCTTCTTCATACCATGTAAATTAAACTATACAGAGCAAGTGATCTTCTTTTGCACTGCATGTATGCTTCTGTTCTTCATCCGTAATCTAGTGGTGTGGTGAACCTACCCACTACAGCACAATGTCATATTCTGCAATGTCTTAACTATGAACAATGTCATATCATTCTACTATTATTTAAACCGTCTCTTTATTTGCCAATCTGAAATGGTATAAATTGACAGCACACTAACCATTGATACTTATGAGTTCTTGATCTGTAATCCAGTGGTGTCGTGAAGCTGCCAACTCCTTCACAATGTCATTTCCTGCCATGTCTTGACCTGAACAATACCATATTGTGTTAATGCAATTTTAAACTGTGTCACTTTATTCGTCAGTAACAAATGTGATGAATTGTCAGCAATGATACTTTTATGTGCAAAACCTGTCATCTGTCTACTTGTTTATCTTTCAGAGTGAGGAACATATAAGTGTTGAACAAGCTCAGTCTCATCATCTTGCTCAGCTGCTTGCGCTGCAGCTCCTCAGCAAGGCTAACCTTTCTTGAACCCTATTGAAGTGCTATCGGCTTTGTATATTATTTTGTCGGCGTGTTTATTTGCATTGGTGGCGATCTTTGATGCCCAGTGTATGTAATCTGCTGTCTACTTGTGCTTTATTATCATAGTGGTGAACTTTGATGCCCAGTGGATATAATATGCCGTAATTTCTTTATTGTATAGTCTAGGTTTTTTCTTATTCACGATGCTGCAGTTATTTTACTGTATATATATCCTGTCTTTGCAGTAAACCGGCCAAACCGTAAAATTATGGTACATAATCAGGCCGTCATGCAATCACGATGTAGGTTGGGCCTGAAACATGCCGAACAGCTCACGGGCCGGCAGCAGCCCGAAATGAACCCCGGCCCATGATTGTGTGAATCAAATCACGGGCTTTTAACATGCCAAAATTGTCTCGGTCCTTGTTTGGCCCAATCAGATATCGGCTGCGAGCAGGTCGGATGCAAACCGGGCCGTAGTTAGGCCCAACTATATGACGGGCTTCTAACAGGCCGAAATTAATATAGGGCTGAAATGTTAAACGGGCCCTTAACAGGCCAAAACTAATATCAGGCCGAATTACTAAGTGGGCCTTTAGCAAATGGGCCCAAAAGCATAGTGTCCAGTTGACGGGCCGAATCTGATATGGGCCATAATTGAGCCCAAAGCCTCTTAAAGGGCCGGACCTGATCTGGGCCGTAATTTGCCCCAGAACGTGGTAGGCTTTTAACGGGCCGGATCTCATATGGGCCACTATTAGGCCCGGAGCGTGGCAGGCCATTAATGGACCGGATCAAATATGGGCCGGCATTTGGCCCAAAACATGGCAGCCAGTTAATGGGCCGGCCTACTAGGGTCCTCAAAATCTTGTGGGCCTACAGCTGGGCCGGCCCATTAATATCGGCGAAATCTCATGGGCCTTTAGCTGGGCCGGCCCATTGATCCGCAAGAATCTTGTGGGCCTTTAGCTGGGCCGGCCCATTATGGCACACAAAAATCTTGTGGGCCTTTACCTGGGCCGGCCCATTATGGCCCGCAAAATCTTGTGGGCCTTTAGCTGGGCCAGCCCATTATGGTCCGCAAAATCTCGGGGGCCTTTAGCTGGGTCGGCCCATTATGGTCCGCAAAATCTTGTGGGCCTTCCGTTGGGCCGGCCCATTTAAACTTGATGGGCTGGTCCACGTGTCAACATATCATAGGCGCGTCTCGCCCATTGGATGAGTGACACCTATGCCAACGCGGACCTGACACGTGTCTCCTCCAGCCAATGATGATATTACACGTGGAAAATCCCCATTGGTCGGGGCTGTTAACGGGTTATCGGATCCAAAACCCGACCTGATAGCTTAACGGCGTTCCGTTACGGTGGATGCCACGTGTCGGTCACCCTTGACGAAAGCACTTCTGTGACGCGCGATTTATCGTCATGGAAGTGGACACTTCCGTGATGATAATTTTGGTAATGTCATGGAACACTTCTACGACAGCACAGGTATGACTATCTTGATTCTGTCATAAATTTGTCATGGATGTACATGCATCACAAAAAACGCGACCTACTGTGACAAACACGTATCATCACGGAAGTGTATTTTTTTTTGTAGTGCCTACTCCCACCGGGAGTAGGATTCCCCCCTTCCAAGTAGGAGTAGGAGATGAAGGAAGGAGGAGAGAGGGAGGAAGGAAAGGGGGGCCGGCCCCTTCCCAATTCGGATTGGGCCTGGGGGGCGCGCCCCCTCCTAGGCCGCCTCCTCCTCTCTCCCACTAAGGCCCAGTAAGGCCCATACACTCCCCGGGGGGTTCTGGTAACCTCCCGGTACTCCGGTAAATGCCCGAACTCACCCAGAACCATTCCGATGTCCAAACATAGCCATCCAATATATTGATCTTTATGTCTCGACCATTTCGAGACTCCTCGTCATGTCCGTTATCACATCCAGGACTCCGAACAACCTTCGGTACATCAAAACACATAAACTCATAATACCGATCGTCACAGAACGTTAAGCGTGCGGACCCTACGGGTTCGAGAACTATGTAGACATGACCGAGACTCATCTCTGGTCAATAACTAATAGCGGAACCTGGATGCTCATATTGGTTCATACATATTCTACGAAGATCTTTATCTGTCAAACCACATAACACCATACGTTGTTCCCTTTGTCATCGGTATGTTACTTGCCCGAGATTCGATCGTCGGTATCTCAATACCTAGTTCAATCTCGTTACCGGCAAGTCTCTTTACTCGTTCCGTAATGCATCATCTCGCAACTAGCTCATTAGTCACATTGCTTGCAAGGCTTATAGTGATGTGCATTACCGAGAGGGCCCAGAGATACCTCTCCGACAATCGGAGCGACAAATCCTAATCTCGATCTATGCCAACTCAACAAGTACCATCGGAGACACCTGTAGAGCACCTTTATAATCACCGAGTTACGTTGTGACGTTTGGTAGCACAGGAAGTGTTCCTCCGGTATTCGGGAGTTGCATAATCTCATAGTCATAGGAACATGTATAAGTCATGAAGAAAGCAATAGCAATATACTAAACGATCAAGTACTAAGGTAACGGAATGGGTCAAGTCAATCACATCTTTCTCTAATGATGTGATCCCGTTAATCAAATGACAACTCATGTCTATGGCTAGGAAACTTCACCATCTTTGATTCAACGAGCTAATCAAGTAGAGGCATACTAGTGACACTATGTTTGTCTATGTATTCACACATGTACTAAGTTTCCGGTTAATACAATTCTAGCATGAATAATAAACATTTATCATGATATAAGGAAATATAAATAACAACTTTATTATTGCCTCTAGGGCATATTTCCTTCAGTCTCCCACTTGCACTAGAGTCAATAATCTAGATTATACAGTAATGATTCTAAAACCCATGGAGTCTTGGTGTTGATCATGTTTTGCTTGTGAGAGAGGCTTAGTCAACGGGTCTACAACATTCAGATCCGTATGCATCTTGCAAATCTCTATGTCTCCCTCCTTGACTTGATCGCGGATGGAATTGAAGTGTCTCTTGATGTGCTTGGTTCTCTTGTGAAATCTGGATTCCTTTGCCAAGGCAATTGCACCAGTATTGTCACAAAAAAAAATTCATTGGACCCGATGCACTAGGTATGACACCTAGATCGGATATGAACTCCTTCATCCAGACTCCTTCATTTGCTGCTTCCGAAGCAGCTATGTACTCCGCTTCACATGTAGATCCTGCCACGACGCTTTGCTTAGAACTGCACCAACTGACAGCTCCACCGTTTAATATAAATACGTATCCGGTTTGTGACTTAGAGTCATCCGGATCAGTGTCAAAGCTTGCATCGACGTAACCATTTACGACGAGCTCTTTGTCACCTCCATAAACGAGAAACATATCCTTAGTCCTTTTTAGGTATTTTAGGATGTTCTTGACCGCTGTCCAGTGATCCACTCCTGGATTACTTTGGTACCTCCCTGCTAAACTAATAGCAAGGCACACATCAGGTCTGGTACACAGCATTGCATACATGATAGAGCCTATGGCTGAAGCATAGGGAACACCTTTCATTTTCTCTCTATCTTCTGCAGTGGTCGGGCATTGAGTCTGACTCAACTTCACACCTTGCAACACAGCCAAGAACCCTTTCTTTGCTTGATCCATTTTGAACTTCTTCAAAACTTTATCAAGGTATGTGCTTTGTGAAAGTCCAGTTAAGCGTCTTGATCTATCTCTATAGATCTTGATGCCCAATATATAAGCAGCTTCACCGAGGTCTTTCATTGAAAAAACTCTTGTTCAAGTATCCTTTTATGCTATCCAGAAATTCTATATCATTTCCAATCAACAATATGTCATCCACATATAATATTAGAAATGCTACAGAGCTCCCACTCACTTTCTTGTAAATACAGGCTTCTCCAAAAGTCTATATAAAACCATATACTTTGATCATACTATCAAAACGTTTATTCCAACTCCGAGATGCTTGCACCAGTCCATAAATGGATCGCTGGAGCTTGCACACTTTGGTAGCATCCTTTGGATCGATAAAACCTTCAGGTTGCATCATATACAACTCTTCTTCCAGAAATCCATTCAGGAATGCAGTCTTTACATCCATTTGCCAAATTTCATAATCATAAAATGCAGCAATTGCTAACATGATTCAGACGGACTTAAGCATCGCTACGGGTGAGAAGGTCTCATCGTAGTCTACTCCTTGAACTTGTCGAAAACCTTTCGCAACAAGTCAAGCTTTGTAGACAACAACATTACCGTCAGTGTCAGTCTTCTTCTTGAAGATCCATTTATTCTCGATGGCTTGCCGATCATCGGGCAAGTCAACCAAAGTCCACACTTGGTTCTCATACATGGATCCCATCTCAGATTTCATGGCCTCAAGCCATTACGCGGAATCTGGGCTCATCATCGCTTCCTCATAGTTCGTAGGTTCGTCATGGTCAAATAACATGATCTCTAGAACAGGATTACCGTACCACTGTGGTGCGGATCTTACTCTGGTTGACCTATGAGGTTCGGTAGTAACTTGATCTGAAGTTACATGATCATCATCATTAGCTTCCTCACTAATTGGTGTAGGAGTCACAGGAACAGATTTCTGTGATGAACTACTTTCCAATAAGGGAGCAGGTACAATTACCTCATCAAGTTCTACTTTCCTCCCACTCACTTCTTTCGGGAGAAACTCCTTCTCTAGAAAGGATCCATTCTTAGCAACGAATGTCTTGCCTTCGGACCTGTGATAGAAGGTGTACCCAACAGTCTCCTTTGGGTATCCTATGAAGACACATTTCTCCGATTTGGGGTCACTGTACCAAGTGGGCGGAGCCGAAATATGGCGCATCGCCGGGACCGGATACCTGTCCGGTACTCCGAAGAAGACATCCGAGGACTGGTCTTCGAAGTGGTTTTATATGGAGGACGTCCCCCTTCCGGACCCTATTCGGATGGGCCTCCCTGAGTTCGACAACGCTGCCCTGAAGAAACGCCGTAGCTGGCGCCCTCGGAGCCCTCAGGAGGAAGATAACGGAGAAGTCCTTTACCTGATGGGCAGGATAAAAATGCTGGCTCAATCAGGAATAACAATAATCGAGGTTATGTCAATATGTATAATGCGTGGGGTACAACCACTTCAATATCGAGGGCATCCCATGTGGCACTTTAACAGAGAAGATGATGCCACCCGCTGCGGTCGTAAGGGACCAGACTCAGTTGCTGCTCTAGCAAAAATCATGTCCGATTTGTACAAAGGAGAGGAAGAGGAGTTCATCCGCATTAAGCCACGGGATGGATTCTCCATGTACAACCCTCCAAGCTGGGTGAGCTGTCACTTTTTTACTCCCAACCTTCCCGCATTCTTCGTCATAAGTACTTACCTTGCCGTTTCATGGCAGGAACTGCGAAAAGCTGTAAGGGAGGTCCACAGCCCGCCTCCACAACCGGAGGACCCTGACCGGGCCCTCGATCCCGGACTCGAAGAGGATCCGGACATATTTGTGGAGCTGATCGACAGGACATTCTATCAATTGAGCTGCGATGATGCCATGGTGGCCATCATAGCCGACTATCCTGGGATACTCCCTGCATCGCATGTAAGTAAAACCGGAGTCCCAACTTCCGAGAAGGATCCCTTTTTCTGCACTTCACCTACCGTAGACATATGGTGTCTTACAGGGAAGGCCCTCGGGATGCCATGCCGAACCAGCAGTGACTCGCCAACAAGGGGCACCGAAGCCGGGTAGGCTAAAAAGGAAGGCGGTCAGGACTGAGACGCCGTCGCAGAGGTATGATACAGAACCTCGCTTCGTGGTTGTCGTCTTTTAAAATATAATAACATCCACGTTTCCTAGTAGGAAAAACGCTCGCCGGACTATATCCGGAGAGGTTCCCGATCACGCCTCCACCAGTCGGGCTCCAGGGCCGGACATAGAGGCGGAAGCTAACACGGGGCGAACGCCGGATGTTCCTCCTACAGAGGATGCGGATAGGCTATCCGCTACAAATTCCGAAGTGGAGAGCGCTATGAATCACAGGCGTCGCCTGGCCGTACTCCGTGACGCTTGTTTCTCCCAAGAGGCGTTTGCTGCCTTCAACTCAGGAGACGCGTACATCCGTGCTGCTCAAAATGGTCTTGCCAAAGCCACGGACCAGTATGTAAAGGATATACGGGTAAGAAAATCTGATAATTATATATATCAGTAGCCCCTGAGACTTGAAACAGTTGACACAACTGATTTAAGGATCATTATTTGTGCAGGTTCTTACAGAGAAGAATACCCAATTGTCTCAAGAGCTGGAAGAGTGCAAAGCCCAGCTACGGGCCGCAGTTGCCGTGCTGAAGGAGTCCGAGAAGGCCCCCTCTGGTAACACTTGTCTCTATTGCAAAGAATGAAAGGTACCAGATAGTATGCGGCATGCATGCAAATCTAACAATAGATTCTGCAGATGACTCCGGAGTGAATCTGGAGGTCGTGATAGGGAACGAGCCACATGCCCAACGACAGCTAAAGGCTGGTGAGCGCGTGCTTAAAAAGGTTAGGCAGGAGAAAAACAATCTCCAAGATGCCAATATCCAGCTGGGCGTGGAACTGAAAGATGTTCGAGCCCAGCTTGTGGACTCTGTAAAGGAGAATAAGCGGCTTCGATGCGACATTTTCAGTAAGTGCTTGAATGAACTTTTAAAGAGTTCGATGAAGAAGCCGGCTAACAGAGTTATATGTGTAGGTATGCTGACGGGTCGTCCCGCCGAGAAGATGCCCGGGTCTGCAAGTGATCTTCTGCCAAAGCTCTCACAACTGCACGAACAAGTTCGGCAGGTGATGCAGGGCATTGCCCAAGCCTTGTGGCCATCCGCCTCCCTGCCAGGAGGCATGGGGGAGCTCGTAGAGAAGCTCAAGGGAGCGCGGCGGCACTTCTGTGGGGCCCGATGGGAAAGAGATCCCCGTCAGTTTGGTGTATGACCAAGTAGAATTAGCCGCAAAGTATACCCAATAGGATTGTAGGCTAGACAGCCTGTTGGATTGTATAGAACAAGAATTTAGTCAGTCTAAGTGACTATGTACTTCAAGTGACATGTATTGTCTCTAGCCGGATTGTAACTCATTTGTCATGGCGGACCTTTTCACTTCAACCTCTGGACCCGACAGTCCGGAGTGTATCCGAATACCCGCTCAGTTATGTAAAAACCGGGGTATGCATGGAAACCAGGCGTAGGGGTCATAAGTGCTTGAACAGACAAGTACCCAACTAGCTATGTTATATTACATGGATAGTAAGAAACATCTTCCAGGGAGAATAGTTCCGTTAAGGGTTCCTTTCCCTGGGTACGCATGCCCTAATGTGCATGTCCGAACTGCGAAAAGAGACGCAGGCTATAAATATCTGGGGGCATGTAATAAAATAAATAAAAGTCATCTTTTGTTCACCGACCGAGTATTCCCTTAAGAACGCTAGCTTCCGGCTTCACCCAGTCTGTGGTACACATCCGGCTGACCCGGCAGTAACAATCGCAGAGGTGCTCCCCTTATGCCCTAGCCAAATTAATGGGAACGTAGGACATAAACACAAGAGCCAGGCAACCCAGCTTGGCCAAAACTTAAGTCATATCGATGCATATAATGGCGAAAAAAGGTACATGTGGAAGAATAACACATGTGTGGGGCATAGAGCTCGGAGAATAGTTATATTAAGCTTCTGTATAAGAAGCCCCTAGGTATAATGAGCGCGGTTAGCGCGTCAAGATTGTGTAGTTAGGACACAATTGAGCCTTTTAAGGCCTCGAAGAAAAAGGAAAAAAGAAAGAGATGAAAGACAGATAACGGATATGTAAAAAATTGACGGAGGTAAGGAGACGAACATAGAGTCCGGCACTAGGCGTAGAACCTTCGGAGTCTGGCTGCGTTCCATGGGTTTGGCTCGAGTCGATTATCCGATGCATCCCGCAGACGGTACGGTCCACCGGTCAGAACTTGGTCAATAATGAATGGACCTTCCTATTTGGGCTTGAGCTTGTTCTTTTTCTTCTCCGGTAGGCGTAGAACGAGTTCGCCAACGTTATAGGTTTTGGCCCGTACTTCTCTGCTTTGATACCTTCGAGCCTGTTGCTGATAGAATGCGGAACGGGCTTTTGCCACGTCATGCTCCTCCTCCAGGGCGTCCAAACTGTCCTGCCGATCAAGCTCGGCTTCTTTCTCTTCATACATGCGCACTCGAGGTGAGTCATGGATTATGTCGCAGGGCAGTACCGCCTCTGCGCCGTACACCATAAAAACGGTGTGTATCCGTTAGTGCGATTCAGTGTGGTCCGCAGCCCCCATAGTACGGAGTCGAGCTCCTCTACCCAGTGCATGTTTGATTCCTTTGGTCCGCAGCCCCCATAGTGTGGACCGCACTACTTTGGGTTTAATGACGCTCATGATAAGACCATTTGCTCGCTCGACTTGACCGTTAGTTTGCGGGTGATAGACAGAAGCATAATCGAGCTTGATACCCATGTTGCTGCACCAAAGTTTTACCTCGTCGGCTGTAAAGTTCGAGCCGTTGTCGGTGATGATGCTGTGGGGGACGCCATAATGGTGTACAACCCCAGATATGAAGTCTATCACTGGTCCGGATTCGGCCGTTTTAACTGGTTTGGCTTCTATCCATTTGGTGAATTTATCCACCATGACCAATAAGTATTTTTTCTTATGGCTTCCCCCTTTGAGGGGTCCGACCATATCAAGCCCCCAGACCGCAAAGGGCCAATTAATGGGGATTGTTTGGAGAGCGGTAGGCGGCATATGGCTTTGGTTTGCAAAGAGCTGGCAACCGACGCAACGTTGGACAAGGTCCTGTGCGTCTGCTCAGGCCGTCGGCCAGTAGAAACCTGCACGGAAGGCCTTGCTTACAAGGGCCCGAGCTGCGGCGTGGTGGCCACCAAGTCCAGCATGAATTTCTGCCAAAACTTTCTGCCCTTCCTCTTCGGAGATGCACCTTTGAAGGACTCTGGTAGTGCTTTTCTTATAAAGCTCTCCCTCGTGGACCTTGTAGGCTTTAGACCACCGCACTATGCAGCGTGCCTCATTTTGGTCCTCGGATAGTTCCTGCCTAGTTAGGTAGGCCAGGAATGGTTCTGTCCACGGGGCGATGACAACCATTATCACGTGGGCTGAAGGTGTTATTTCGGTGGCAGAGCCTCCGCTTGTGTCAGAATGTTCGGTATCTGGTGTTGTGGCCGGGTCCGGACTATTGTTACCGGTGTCCCCTTCCCATACCACGGATGGTTTGAACAGCCTTTCCAAGAAGATGTTAGGTGGGACAGGGTCGCGCTTAGCGCCGATACGGACGAGGATATCCGGCGCCTGATTGTTTTCCCGAGCCACATGGTGGAATTCAAGCCCCTCGAACCGAGCTGACATTTTGAGTACGGTGTTACGATAAGCCGCCATTTTCGGATCCTTGGCGTCGAAGTCTCCATTTATCTGAGATATTGCGAGGTTCGAGTCCCCCCGCACCTCCAGGCGTTGAATGCCCATGGAGACTGCCATCCGGAGACCGTGTAACAGGGCCTCATATTCTGCCGCATTGTTGGATTATGTGTATAGTATTTGGAGTACGTACTGGACTGTATCTCCGGTGGGGGATGTCAGGACGACACCAGCCCCCAGACCCGCAGCATTTTAGAGCCGTCGAAGTGCATGATCCAATTGGAGTACACGCCGTATTCTTTAGGGAGTTCGGCTTCTGTCCACTCGGCGACAAAATCGGCCAGTACTTGCGACTTAATGGCTCGCCGTGGTTTATATGTTATGTTGAACGGGAGGAGCTTGATAGCCCATTTAGAAATCCGGCCCGTGGCATCGCGGTTGTTTATTATGTCGTTGAGTGGTACTTCCGAGGCCACCATAATTGAACACTCTTGAAAGTAGTGTCGTAATTTCCGGGATGCCATGAATACCACGTATGCTATCTTTTGATAATGTGGGTACCATGATTTGCATGGAGTGACGACAGTGGATACATAGTATACCGGCTTTTGATGCGGGGATTTATGTCCGTCCATCTCTCGTTCGACGACGAGCACTGTGCTTACAACTTGGTGTGTTGCCGCTATATATAGCAGCATTGGTTCGCCGACGTTAGGTGCGGCCAGGATTGGGTTTGTGGCCAAAACGGCTTTTATTTCTTCTAATCCGACCATGGCTGCGTCCGTCCACTCGAAGTGTTCGGTGCGTCGAAGGAGGCGATAAAGAGGCAGTGCGTTCTCTCCTAATCGGGAGATAAAGCGGCTTAAAGCAGCCACGCATCCAGTTAATTTCTGGATCTGTTTGAGGTCTGTTGGAATAGCCAATTGTGACAGAGCTCGGATTTTAGCCGGATTCGCTTTGATTCCTCTATTGGATACAATGAATCCTAAGAGCTTTCCGGCGGGCACGCTGAGGACGCATTTTTCCGGATTGAGCTTAATGTCGTATGTTCGGAGATTGTCGAACGTGAGCCTCAAGTCATCTATTAAGGATTCGACGTGTATGGTTTTAATGACCACATCGTCTATGTAGGCCTCCATTGTTTTGCCGATCTGTGTCTCCAAGCATGTCTGAATCATGCGTTGATAGGTCGCACCGGCGTTTTTGAGCCCGAAAGGCATGGTGTTAAAGCAGAAGGGGCCGTATGGAGTGATAAATGCCGTGGCGGCTTGATCGGACTCCGCCATCTTAATTTGATGGTATCCGGAGTATGCGTCGAGGAAACACAATGAGTCGTGTCCTGCAGTAGCGTCGATAAGTTGATCGATGCAGGGGAGGGGGAAGGGATCCTTGGGGCAAGCCTTATTAAGGTCCTTGAAATCGATACATAGGCGCCAGGATTTATCCTTCTTTGGTACCATCACCAGGTTTGCTAGCCAGTCCGGATGTTTTATTTCTCTAATGAATCCGGCCTCCAGTAACTTGGCTAACTTCTCTCCCATGGCTTGTCGCTTAGGTTCAGAGAAACGCCGAAGAGTCTGCTTGACCGGCTTGAATCCCTTTAGAATGTTAAGGCTATGCTCGGCCAGCCTGCGTGGGATTCCTGGCATGTCTGAAGGATGCCAGGCGAATATGTCCCAATTCTCGCGCAGGAACTCCCGTAGTGTAGCGTCTACTGTGGGGTTTAATTGCGCCCCGATGGATGCTGTTTTTGTAGGGTCCGTTGGATGGACTTGGAATTTGACTATTTCATCCGCTGCTTTGAAAGAGGTGGACTTGGATCTTTTATCGAGTATCACGTCGTCCCTATCCACTATGGAGCGCAGCATAGTTAATTCCTCGGCCACGAGGGCTTCGGATAATGCCTCGAGGGCCAGTGCGGCTGTTTTGTTTTCGGCGCGGAGTGCTATGTCCGGATCACTAGCTAGAGTGATGATTCCATTGGGCCCGGGCATTTTGAGTTTCATGGACCCGTTATGGGGTATGGCTTGGAAGATCGTGAATGCCTCCCGCCCTAGAAGGGCGTGGTATCCGCTACTAAACGGGGCCACTTGGAATGTGATTTCTTCGGACATATAATTCTCCGGCGTGCCGAATACCACATCTAGTGTGATTTTCCCAGCGCATCATGCCTCCCGACTAGGGATGATTCCTCTGAAGGTCGTGCTGCTTTGCTCAATGCGGTTTCTGTCTATTTCCATTTTTTGAAGAGTCTCCTCATAGATGAGGTTTAATCCACTGCCGCCGTCCATGAGCACTTTAGTAAGCCGGAAGCCATCCACAATTGGACTAAGGACCAAGGCGGCTGGTGCTCGGGCTGTTCGGAATTTAGGTTCGTCACTGGCATTGAAGGTGATAGCCGCGTCGTTCCATGGATTTATTGCTGCCACGTGGCAGACTTCGGCAAGGCTGCGGAGTGCTCGTTTACGCCTATTATTTGAGGCGAAGGTCTCGAAGACTGTCAATACTATATTGTTGTTCTCCACGGGATGGTGTTCTGCAGTATTGTTAATGAGGAGATCCTCACCACTCTTGGGCCACCTGCCAGAGTACCCAACATGCTCTAAGGCTGTGTGTTGGTATGGTATCCGCTGTACTGTGAATTTTGCATGGCCCATTAAGCCATCCCTACAATACGGTTCTACGCCCTGTAGTGGGCTTTTGCTTCTTTGTAATTGGGTCGGGTGACTTACGAGAGTGCACCCTTTTAGTTCGGACTGGGGGTTTTGTCATAGCCGGATTATCCCAAAATTGTGTTTGGATTTTCCAGGCGCTTTCCATCGCATAGTACTTCCGTACTATGGCCGCCAAGTCAGCGAAGTGTGCTATGTCACTGCGACTTATGGCGTTGAGGATTCCCTTGCCGTGCAATATTGCAAAAGAATGAAATTGCGTCTTCCTCGCGATAGTCCGTGACGTTGTTCATTACAAGGAGGAATCTGGCCGAATAGTGATGTACTGTCTCCCGGGGCTCTTGTCTAATGTGGGAAAGATCGTTTATATCTGGGTGGGTGGGTGGATTTAAGTCCGAACCTTGACCCGATCTGAGACCCAGGGGCGGAGGAGTTTCCGATCTTGGCAGTTCGGGCTCCGGGATGTTGCCCAATAGGTCTGGCCCGCTGCCTGATTCTAGGTTCAGGGTTTGGGCGATGTCCTCCCGTAGACGGGTATCCGGCTCAGAGAGCTCGGGAATCCGGACATAGTTTGTCCTCAAGATAGAGGAAGAATCGCCGCACTGCTCCACCACCGCTATATGATGGGTGACCATCGGGGAGTCGATCTCCCTTTGGTCGGGTTTAAGCCCGATCTGATCATAGTCCATAGCGACTCCCAAAGCGGCGATGCGATCCAAGAGCTCGTTCAAAGAAGAGAGCTCTATTGGATCCAACTGCTCGGAGAGTCCCGAGCTGAAGTGGAGGCTGTTTTGGATGACCCGAGAAGTCATCGTCGGCGCAGCGGCCGAACAGGCGGTCATGACGAAACCGCCTAGTCGGAGAGTTTGGCCTATAGCCAGAGCTCCCCCAGAGGTGATGTTGTCCTTGAAAAGAAGGCGAGCCATCCAGCCTTATGATGATGGCACAGTGGAACTCTCAATGAAAGCACCAATGTCGGTGTCAAAACCGGCGGATCTCGGGTAGGGGGTGCCGGACTGTGCGTCTAAGGCGGATGGTAACAAGAGGTGGGGGACACAATGTTTACCCAGGTTCGGGCCCTCTCGATGGAGGTAATACCCTACTTCCTGCTTGATTGATCTTGATGATATGAGTATTACAAGAGTTGATCTACCACGAGATCGTAGAGGCTAAACCCTAGAAGCTAGCCTATGGTATGATTGTTGTTGTCCTACAGACTAAACCCACCGGTTTATATAGACACCGGAGGGTGCTAGGGTTACACAGAGTCGGTTACAAGGGAGGAGATCTACATATCCGTATTGGCAAGCTTGCCTTCCACGCCAAGGAGAGTCCCATCCGGACACGGGTCGAAGTCTTCAATCTTGTATCTTCACAGTCCAACAGTCCGGCCAAAGGATATAGTCCGGCTGTCCGAGGACCCCCTTATCCAGGACTCCCTCACCGGCGACGAGCCCCGGGTCAACTCCGGCGAGTTTGACCCGGGTTGACCCCAGTTTGACCCCCCTGGGTCACTGACGTGTGGGCCCCTGGCCACTAGCAAAACTAGATTAGTGTTAATTTTACGCTAACTAAATTAGATTAGTTAGGTTAGTCACTGACCGACGGGACCCACAGGTTAGGTTTGACCAGAACCGTCTCCATTGACTGCTGACGTCACAACGACGCAATGCTGACGCAATAAGTATTTTCTAGATTTATTCTTATTCAGGAAATTCCAGAAAATATCACAAACTTCAAAAAATTCATAGAAATTAATCTGTAACTCCAAATGCAAAGATTTATATATGAAAATGATCAGAAAAATCCAATCTTTCCATCTGTACTAGTTTCATGCATGTTTAATCAACTTAACCTTGCTGTTTAGTGCAAAACATGATAAGGCACTAGCTAAAATCATAATTTGAATTTGGGGTTGAACCTTTGGTTCAAAATGACCCAAACCCTTCTGGTTTTAGTTGCATTAGCTCAAAACACAGCATATTGACATGTCATGATCATGCATCATATCGTGCATTGCATTGATTGTGTTTTCCTTCTCTGTTGCCGGTATTTGTCACCTCTCGATAGACGTGCTTCCGACGATGAGTTCGATGACACCGATGAAGAGCTATAATATCTTCAGAAGTGCCACGCAAGCAAAACCCACTTGTTCATTCCGATACAATCCCACTCTCTCGCTCCTGCTCTCTTTTAGTGCATTAGGACAACAACGATTCAACTGTTACATGTTGCGGTAGTTGAACCCCTTTCCTCTGCATGACCTGTCATTGCCACAGTAAATAGATGAAACCCACTAGCATGAGTAGGAGTTGTTTGAGCCCTGATGTGCCTACTCATTCATGCTTGTCGTGATGCCTGCTACTGCTTAGAGTTGAGTTAGGTCTGATTCATCGGGGATGAATTGGAGGTGTGTGAACATGTTCTACTGTTGAGAGCTAAGTGTGTGAACACGATTTGGTAAAGGTAGCGGTGAGAGGCCATGTAGGAGTACATGGTGGGTTGTCTCATTGAAACCGTCCTCAGGAACTGAGTTCTGTGTTTGTGATCCATGAACAGCTACTACCATGCATTGCGGCCGAAACCAATGGACCCTCTAGACTTATTATTCGCCTTGATCTCTGTCCAGGAGTTGCAACTAGTTTTTGGTGTTTGTAGGATATGTGTTGGAGGCCGTGCGTAGCGCTGACCCTAGGAGTGGGCTATGATGCGGTAGATACACCGTGGCCCGGTGTACCGGGCGCCCGTTTGGTGTCTCGGGAACCATGCACGCATCGTTTGGGGCTGTGAGCGAAACCCCGACCAGATCTCCTCGCGGATGGAACCCGAATAGGCGATAAACCTAGACTGGAGACTTGTGTGGTGATACGTCTCCAACGTATCTATAATTTTTGATTGTTCCATGCTATATTATATTCTGTTTTGGATGATTAACGGGCTTTATTATACACTTTTATATTATTTTTGGGACTAACCTATTAACCGGAGGCCCGGCCCGAATTGCTGTTTTTGCCTATTTCAGTGTTTCGCGGAAAAAGAATATCAAACGGAGTTCAAACGGAGTGAAACCTTCGGGAACGTGATTTTCGGAACGAACGTGATCCAGAGGACTTGGAGCCTACGTCAAGAAATCAACCAGGAGAGCACGAGGCAGGGGGGGCGCGCCCTCCACCCTCGTGGGGCCCATGTTGCTCCACCGACGTACTTCTCCCTCCTATATAGACCTACGTACCCCCAAACTATCAGAACAGGAGCCAAAACCTAATTCCACCGCTGCAACCTTCTGTACCCGTGAGATCCCATCTTGGGGCCTTTTTCGGCGCTCCGTCGGAGGGGGCATTGATCGCGGAGGGCTTCTACATCAACATCGTAGCCTCTCCGATGATGTGTGAGTAGTTTACCTCAGACCTTCGAGTCCATAGTTATTAGCTAGGTGGCTTCTTCTCTCTTTTTGGATCTCAATACAGAGTTCTCCACGATTCTCGTGGAGATCTATTCGATGCAATCTGCTTTTGTGATGTGTTTGTTGAGACTGATGAATTGTGGGTTTATGATCAAGTTTATCTATGAACAATATTTGAATCTCCTCTGAATTCTTTTATGTATGATTGGTTATCTTTGCAAGTCTCTTCGAATTATCAGTTTGGTTTGGCCTACTAGATTGATCTTTCTTGCAATGGGAGAACTGCTTAGCTTTGGGTTCAATCTTGCATTGTCCTTTCCCAGTGACAGCAGGGGCAGCAAGGCACGTATTGTATTGTTGCCATCGAGGATAAAAAGATGGGGTTTATATCATATTGCATGAGTTTATCCCTCTACATCATGTCATCTTACTTAAAGCATTACTCTGTTCTTTTGAACTTACTACTCTAGATGCATGCTGGATAGCGGTCGATGTGTCGAGTAATAGTAGTAGATGCAGAATCGTTTCGGTCTACTTGTCGTGGATGTGATGCCTATATACATGATCATACCTAGATATTCTCATAACTATGCTCAATTCTATCAATTGCTCGACAGTAATTTGTTCACCCACCTTAATACTTATGCTCTTGAGAGAAGCCACTAGTGAAACCTATGGCCCCCGGGTCTATTTTCCATCATATTAATCTTCCAACACTTAGCTATTTCCATCGCCGTTTATTTTACTTTGCATCTTTATTTCTCTTTATTATAAAAATACCAAAAATATTATCTTATCATATCTATCAGATCTCACTCTCGTAAGTGACCGTGAAGGGATTGACAACCCCTTTATCGCATTGGTTGCGAGGTTCTTATTTGGTTGTGTAGGTGTGTGGGACTCGAGCGTGGTCTCCTACTGGATTGATACCTTGGTTCTAAAAAACTGAGGGAAATACTTACGCTACTTTACTGCATCACCCTTTCCTCTTCAAGGGAAAACCAACGGAGTGCTCAAGAGGTAGCAAGAAGGATTTCTGGCGCCGTTGCCGGGGAGATTCACGCCAAGTCAAGTCAAGTCAAGACATACCAAGTACCGATCACAAACTCTTATCCCTCGCATTACATTATTTGCCATTTGCCTCTCGTTTTCCTCTCCCCCACTTCACCCTTGCCGTTTTATTTGCCCTCTCTTTTCCGTTCGCCTCTTTTTCGCTTGCTTCTTCTTTGCTCGTGTGTTGGATTTCTTGCTTGTCACGATGGCTCTACCTAAATTTGGTGATCTTCACCTTAAAAGGTTAGAAGAGATCGAAAGCAACATCAGGAGCTTTATGACTTTACAATTTGAGCATAATAATTTCTTTAGGAACGAGCTTAAAAACAAAAAAGATTTATGGGATATATGAATAAAGAGCTCGATGATATGTCTAAGGAATTTTATGGTTTGAAATCTCAGATTGCTCATCTCGAAAAATTAATAGCTGAAATCTCGGATAAGCAGGCCACCTTAGTTAATAAGATGGCCGCTAAACCGGAAAATTTTCATGAAAATAAAGATGAAGATCTAAAAGTTATTGATGTGTCTCCTATTAAATCTTTGTTCTGCAATATGAATCTTGATAATGATGGGACTGAATTTGAGCCACCTTTACCTAGAAGGCGTTCCAAAAATTCGGAGTCTATATATCTTGATGCAAAAATTGGTAAAAGTGAGATTGAAGAGATCAAAACTCTAGATATTAATGAACCCACTATTGGATTTCAAGGAATTTAATTATGGTAATTTCTCTTTGATAGATTGTATTTCCTTGTTGCAATCCGTGCTAAATTCTCCTCATGCTTATAGCCAAAATAAAGCTGTTACTAAACATATCGTCGATGCCTTGACGCAATCTTATGAAGAAAAACTTGAGTTGGAAGTTTCTATCCCTAGAAAACTTTATGATGAGTGGGAACCTACTATTAAAATTAAAATTAAAGATCATGAATGCTATGCTTTGTGTGATTTGGTTGCTAGTGTTTCCACGATTCCAAAAACTTTGTGTGATTTGTTAGGTTTCCGTGAATTTGATGATTGCTCTTTAAACTTACACCTTGCGGATTCCACTATTAAAAAACCTATGGGAAGAATTAATGATGTTCTTATTGTTGCAAATAGGAATTATGTGCCCGTAGATTTTTATTGTTCTTGATATAGATTGCAATCCTTCATGTCCTATTATTCTTGGTAGACCTTTCGTTAGAACGATTGGTGCAATTATTGACATGAAGGAAGGGAATATTAGATTCCAATTTCCGTTAAGGAAAGGCATGGAACACTTTCCTAGGAAGAAAATTAAATTACCATATGAATCAATTATGAGAGACACTTATGGATTGCCTACCAAAGATGGCAATACCTAGATCTATCCTTGCTTTTATGCCTAACTAGGGGCGTTAAACGATAGCGCTTGTTGGGAGGCAACCCAATTTTATTTTAGTTTTTTTTTCTTTTTGCTTCTGTTTAGGAATAAATATTTGTTCTAGCCTCTGTTTAGATTTGCTTTTATGTTTTAATTAGTGTTTGTGCCAAGTTAAACCTATAGGATCTTCTTGGATGAGAGTTATTTGATCTTGCTGAAAATTCCAGAAACTTTCTGTTCACGAAAACAATTGTTAAAAATCACCAGAACGTGATAAAATATTGATTCCAATTTCTGCTGATCAATAAACAAATTTTCTAGGTCGTCCTAGTTTGGTAGAGTTTTTTGAGTTCCAGAAGTTTGCGTTAGTTACAGATTACTACAGACTGTTCTGTTTTTGACAGATTCTGTTTTTCGTGTGTTGTTTGCTTATTTTGATGAATCTATGGCTAGTAAAAGAGTTTATAAACCATAGAGAAGTTGGAATACAGTAGGTTTAACACCAATATAAATAAAGAATGAGTTCATTACAATACCTTGAAGTGGTGTTTTGTTTTCTTTCTCTAACGGAGCTCACGAGATTTTCTGCTAAGTTTAGTGTTGTGAAGTTTTCAAGTTTTGGGTAAAAGATTTGATGGATTATGGAACAAGGAGTGGCAAGAGCCTAAGGTTGGGGATGCCCATGGCACCCCAAGATAATCTAAGGACACCAAAAAGCCAAAGCTTGGGGATGCCCCGGAAGGCATCCCCTCTTTCGTCTACTTCCATTGGTAACTTTACTTGGAGCTATATTTTTATTCACCACATGATATGTGTTTTTCTTGGAGCGTCTTGTATGATTTGAGTCTTTGCTTTTTAGTTTACCACAATCATCCTTTCTGTACACACCTTTTGAGAGAGACACACACAAATCGGAATTTATTAGAATACTCTATGTGCTTCACTTATATCTTTTGAACTATATAGTTTTTGCTCTAGTGCTTCACTTATACCTTTTAGAGCATGGCCGTGGTTGTATTTTTTAGAAATTATTGATCTCTCATGATTCACTTATATTATTTTGAGAGTCTTAAAACAGCATGGCAATTTGCTTTAATTATAATATCATGAGAAATTTGATGCTTGATAATTGTTTTGAGATATAAAGGTGCTAATGTCATAGTTGTGCTAGTTGAGTAATTGTGAAATTGAGAAATACTTGTGTTGGAGTTTGTGATTCCCGTAGCATGCACGTATGGTGAACTGTTATGTAAGGAAGTCGGAGCATGAGGTATTTGTTGATTGTCATCCTTTTTGTGGCGGTCGGGATCGCGCGATGGTTAACTCCTACCAACCCTTCCCCTAGGAGCATGCGTAGTAGTACTTTGCTTCGAGGGCTAATAAATTTTTGCAATAAGTATATGAGTTCTTTATGACTAATGTGAGTCCATGGATTATACGCACACTTACCTTTCTGCAATTTTCTATCCTCTTCGGTACCGTGCATTGCCCTTTCTCACCTTGAGAGTTGGTGCAAACTTCGCCGGTGCATCCAAACCCCGTGATATGATACGCTCTATCACACATAAACCTCCTTATATCTTACTCAAAACAGCCACCATACCTACCTATTATGGCATTTCCATAGCCATTACGAGATATATTGCCATGCAACTTTCCACCGTTTCGTTTATCATGACACGCTCCATCATTTTCATATTGCTTTGCAGGATCATGTAGTTGACATCGTATTTGTGGCAAAGCCACCGTTCATAATTCCTTCATACATATCGCTCTTGATTCATTGCATATCCCGGTACACCGCCGGAGGTATTCACATAGAGTCATATCTTGTTCTAAGTATCGAGTTGTAATTCATGAGTTGTAAGTAAATAAAGTGTGATGATCATCATTATTAGAGCATTGTCCCAAGTGAGGAAAGGATGATCGAGACCATGATTCCCCCACAAGTCGGGATGAGACTCCGGACTAAAAAAAAGAGGCCAAAAAAAGAGAAGGCCCAAATAAAAAATGAGAGAAAAAGATAGAAGGGACAATGTTACTATCCTTTTACCACACTCGTGCTTCAAAGTAGCACCGTGATCTTCATGATAGAGTCTCTCGTTTTGTCACTTTCATATACTAGTGGGAAATTTCATTATAGAACTTGGCTTGTATATTCCAATGATGGGCTTCCTCAAATGCCCGAGGTCTTCATGAGCAAGCAAGTTGGATGCACACCCACTTAGTTTCTTTTGTTTGAGCTTTCATACACTTATAGCTCTAGTGCATCCGTTGCATGGCAATCCCTACTCCTTGCATTCACATCAATTGATGGGCATCTCCATAGCCCGTTGATTAGCCTCGTTGATGTGAGACTTTCTCCTTTTTTTGTCTTCCCACATAACCCCTATCATTATACCTTATTCCATCATAGTGCTATATCCATGGCTTGCGCTCATGTATTGCGTAAAAGATGAAAAGGCTGAAGCGCGTTAAAAAGTATGAACCAATTGCTTGGCTAAAACCGGGGTTGTACATGATATGAATATTTTGTGTGGGGAAGATGGAGCATAGTCAGACTATATGATTTTGTAGGGATATCTTGCTTTGGCTATGTTATTTTGATAAGACATAATTGCTTAGTTAGCATGCTTGAAGTATTATTGTTTTTATGTCAACATTAAACTTTTATCTTGAATCCTATTGAATCTGAACATTCGTGCCACAATAAGAAGAACTGCATTGAAATTATGCTAAAGTAGCATTCCACATCAAAAATTCTGTTTTTATCATTTACCTACTCGAGGACGAGCAGGAATTAAGCTTGGGGATGCCTGATACGTCTCCAACGTATCTATAATTTTTTATTGTTCCATGCTATATTATATTCTGTTTTGGATGATTAACGGCTTTATTATACACTTTTATATTATTTTTGGGACTAACCTATTAACCGAAGGCCCAGCCCGAATTGCTGTTTTTTTGCCTATTTCAGTATCTCGCAGAAAAAGAATATCAAATGGAGTCCAAACGGAATGAAACCTTCGGGAACGTGATTTTTGGAACGAATGTGATCCAGAGGACTTGGAGTCTACGTCAAGAAATCAACCAGGAGAGCAAGAGGCAGGGGGGCGCGCCTACCCCCTGGGCGCGCCCTCCACCCTCGTGGGGCCCACGTTGCTCCACCGACGTTCATCTTCCTCCTATATATACCTACGTACCCCCAAACTATCAGAACAGGAGCCAAAAACCTAATTCCACCGCCGCAACCTTCTGTACCCGTGAGATCCCATCTTGCGGCTTTTTCCGGTGCTCCGCCGGAGGGGGCATTGATCACGGAGGGCTTCTACATGAACACCGTAGCCTCTCCGATGATGTGTGAGTAGTTTACCTCAGACCTTCGGGTCCATAGTTATTAGCTAGATTGCTTCTTCTCTCTTTTTGGATCTCAATACAAAGTTCTCCACGATTCTCGTGGAGATCTATTCGATGTAATCTTCTTTTGCAGTGTGTTTGTTGAGACCGATGAATTGTGGGTTTATGATCATGTTTATCTATGAACAATATTTGAATCTCCTCTGAATTCTTTTATGTATGATTGGTTATCTTTGCAAGTCTCTTCGAATTATCAGTTTGGTTTGGTCTACTAGATTGATCTTTCTTGCAATGGGAGAAGTGCTTAGCTTTGGGTTCAATCTTGCGGTGTCCTTTCGCAGTGACAGCAGGAGCAGCAAGGCACGTATTGTATTGTTGCCATCGAGGATAAAAAGATGGGGTTTATATCATATTGCATGAGTTTATCCCTCTACATCATGTCATCTTACTTAAAGCATTACGCTGTTCTTTTAACTTAATACTCTAGATGCATGCTGGATAGCGGTCGATATGTGGAGTAATAGTAGTAGATGCAAAATCGTTTCGGTCTACTTGTCGCGAACGTGATGCCTATATACATGATCATACCTAGATATTCTCATAACTATGCTCAATTCTATCAATTGCTTGACAGTAATTTGTTGACCCACAGTAATACGTATGCTCTTGAGAGAAGTCACTAGTGAAACCTATGGCCCCCGGGTCTATTTTCCATCATATTAATCTTCCAACACTTAGCTATTTCCATTGCCATTTATTTTACTTTGCATCTTTATTTCTCTTTATTATAAAAATACCAAAAATATTATCTTATCATATCTATCAGATCTCACTCTCGTAAGTGACCGTGAAGGGATTGACAACCCCTTTATCGCGTTGGTTGCGAGGTTCTTATTTGTTTATGTAGGTGCGTGGGACTCGAGCGTGTTCTCCTACTGGATTGATACCCTTGTTCTCAAAAACTGAGGGAAATACTTACGCTACTTTACTGCATCACCCTTTCCTCTTCAAGGGAAAACCAACGCAGTGCTCAAGTGGTAGCATGTGGTTAGTCAGGTCGTTGCCGACTCCCTCGCCAGGCTTCCACTTGAAGGTTGCCGAGATACACGACGTGTACATGGTGGTAAGTGGCGAGAGTGTGTGTGAAGAAGTACACCCCTGCAGGGTTATAAATGATCTATTCGAATAGCCATGTCCGCGGTAAAGGACTTCTGGGTTGCCTATACAGTTCATAGACAAGTGAAAGTGGATACTCTAAAATGCGCAAGATAAGCGTGAGTGCTATGGATGGCGTTCTGGTAGGGAGACGGGAGCGGATCCATAGTGGTGTATTGATAAGGTGAATATGTGGACTCGTGTGCGCCACCTCAAAGAGTTACTTGCAGTAGTAGTTCAGGTTAGCCACTGAGTCAAAGCTGGCTTGCTGCAGTTAAACCCCACCATCCCTTTGTTGATAATGTTAGTCTTGTTGGGTACATTTGTACTCACGTTTGCTTAATTTATGTTTTTGCAGAGAGACTTCAGTCTCGCTAGTAGTTCCATGTGGACTTCGACGTTTAGCTTGATACCTCAGCTATGATCTTGTGCCCTCGGTAGGATCTGATAGACAGTCAGGCTTCTCAGCCTTTTTCATTTGAAGATGTCTGTACTCAGAGATGTTAAGCTTCCGCATGTGCTTTGACTAGTATGCTCTGAATGTTGGGTAATGAGACCCATGGTTGTAATATCTCGCTCCTCGGAGCCTATTGAATAAATACTTTGAGTCATAGAGTTTTGTTGTGATGCCATGTTGTATTTACACATATCGAGCATATTGTGTGTATTATTGAAATGCTTGGTATGTGTGGGATCCGACAACCTAGTTGTCTATCCCTGGTAGCCTCTCTTATGGGGAAATGTAGTCTAGTGCTTCCACCGAGCCATGGTAGTCTGCTACAGCCCGGTTTACTGGAGTCCTGTTAGCCCAGTTGCTACTGCTCTGGAACACTTAGACTGGCCGACATGTGTCCTTCTTCGATCCTGTGTCTGTCCCTTCGGGGAAATGTCACGCGGTGTCTTCCGGAGTCCTGTTAGCCTGCTACAGCCCGGATTCCCGGAGTCCTGCTGGCCCAGTTGCTACAGCCCGAATTCACTCGCTGATGACCGACACATTCGTTGCTGGGTCATGTATGCTTGTCCCTGTAAGTTAGTGCCACTTTGGGTTCATGACTAGTCATGTCGGCCTGGGTTCTCTGTCATATGGATGCTAGCCACACTATCATATACGTGAGCCAAAAGGCGCAAACGGTCCCGGGCCAGGTAAGGTGGCACCCGTGGGAATACCATGCGTGAGGCCGCAAAGTGATATGATGTGTTACATGCTAGATCGATGTGGCTTAGGATCGGAGTCCTGACAGAGCAAGAACCGTTCTTACCTACGCATGAAAACCACAACGATTTTTCATCAAGTATGTGCTATTTTAACCTTCAACAAGGACCGGACGTAGCCACACTCGATTCAACTAAAGTTGGAGAAACTGACACCCGCCAGCCACCTGTGTCCGAAGCACGTCGGTAGAACCAGTCTCGCGTAAGCGTACGCGTAATGTCGGTCCAGGCTGCTTCATCCAACAATACCGCCGAATCAAAGTATGACATGCTGGTAAGCAGTATGACTATTATCGCCCACAACTCACTTGTGTTCTACTCGTGCATATAACATCTACGCATAAACCTGGCTCGGATGCCACTGTTGGGGAACGTAGTAATTTGAAAAAAATTCATACGCACACGCAAGATCATGGTGATGCATAGCAACGAGAGGGGAGAGTGTTGTCTACGTACTCGTAGACCGTAAGTGGAAGTGTTATGAAAACGTGGTTGATGTAGTTGTACGTATTCACGATTGACCGATCCTAGTACCGAAAGTATGGCACCTCCGCGATCTGCACACGTTCGGCTCGGTGACGTCCCATGAACTCACGATCCAGCAGAGTGTTGAGGGAGAGCTTCGTCAGCACGACAGCATGATGATGGTGATGATGAAGCTACCGGCGCAGGGCTTCGCCTAAGCACTGCAACGATATGACCGAGGTGGATTATGGTGGAGGGGGCACCGCACATGGCTAAGAGATCAATGATCAACTTGTGTGTATATGGGGTGCCCTCCTCCCCCGTATATAAAGGAGTGGAGGAGGGGGAGGGCCGGCCCTCTCTATGGCGCGCCCTAGGGGAGTCCTACTCCCACCGGGAGTAGGATTCCCCCCTTCCAAGTAGGAGTAGGAGAGGGAGGAAGGAAAGGCGGGCCGGCCCCCTTCCGTATTCGGATTGGGCTTGGGGGGGGCACCCCCTCCTAGGCCGCCTCCTCCTCTCTCCCACTAAGGCCCAATAAGGCCCATACACTCCCGGGGGGGGGGGGGGTTCCGGTAACCTCCCGGTACTCCGGTAAATGCCCGAACTCACCCGGAACCATTCCGATGTCCAAACATAGCCATCCTATATATCGATCTTTATGTCTCGAGCATTTCGAGACTCCTCGTCATGTCCGTGATCACATCTGGGACTCCGAACAACCTTCGGTACATCAAAACACATAAACTCATAATACTGATCGTCACTGAACGTTAAGCGTGCGGACCCTAGGGGTTCGAGAACTATGTAGACATGACCGAGACTCATCTCTGGTCAATAACCAATAGCAGAACCTGGATGCTCATATTGTTTCCTACATATTCTACGAAGATCTTTATCGGTCAAAGCACATAACAACATACTTTGTTCCATTTGTCATCGGTATGTTACTTGCCCGAGATTCGATCGTCGGTATCTCAATACCTAGTTCAATCTCGTTACCGGCAAGTCTCTTTACTCGTTCCATAATGCATGATCCCGCAACTAGCTCATTAGTCATATTGCTTGCAAGGCTTATAGTGATGTGCATTACCGAGAGGGCCCAGAGATACCTCTCCGACAATCAGAGTGACAAATCCTAATCTCGATCTATGCCAACTCAACAAGTACCATCGGATACACCTGTAGATCACATTTATAATCACCCAGTTACGTTGTGACGTTTGGTAGCACACAAATTGTTCCTACGGTATTCGGGAGTTGCATAATCTCATAGTCATAGGAACATGTATAAGTCATGAAGAAAGCAATAGCAATATACTAAACGATCAAGTGCTAAGCTAACGTAATGGGTCAAGTCAATCACATCATTCTCTAATGATGTGATCCCGTTTATCAAATGACAACTCATGTCTATGGCTAGGAAACTTAACCATCTTTGATTCAACGAGCTAGTCAAGTAGAGGCATACTAGTGAAACTCTGTTTGTCTATGTATTCACACATGTACTAAGTTTCCGATTAATACAATTCTAGCATGAATAATAAACATTTATCATGATATAAGGAAATATAAATAACAACTTTATTATTGCCTCGAGGGAATATTTCCTTCACTAAATTCACCAATACACCCTTTTATTCAAAATTCAGTTCATAGAGAGTAAACTCATAAACCATACAACCAGCTATAATAGATTTCATGCACACTAAAAGTGACAACATCTAACGGCCCTCAAGTGTTGTGATACTAATTGCATTCAATGAATTCTCAATGTTCTCCCTTGCTTCTTCACCTTCACAATTACCTATAGTAAAATATACAGGTTGCTTTCGAGTTGGAATTAGTCCACTTTCATTTTCTTTTATAGATAGAACTGATGACATTAGTGGCCTATCACTGGGATGGTCTTGAACACACAAGCGTCCTACGTGAATGCACCGTAAAGCTTCATGAAGTGGGAAACTTGCAACAACTGAAGAGTCCACTAGTTCAGTTGCTTTCCCCTCTTCCCATAATATCCATGCCTGGCCAATAAAACAAAATCATGTTACTATTTTTTAGGGGCCTAACATGTTATTGATAATTGCACATCGTCCATAATAATTACATAGGTTATAAGGCTAGAAAAGTTTGATCTGAGATGAGGCGAGCTGATCTTCATGCCACTAACAATCTCCAAGATAAGAACACCGTAGCCATAAATGTCTGATTTCACAGAAAAGGCACCTCCCATTGCATATTCAGGCGACATGTAACCACTATTTAAAACATGCAACAAGTCAGCAAGGAATGTATATAGTATTATGCACATAATCGTAAAAACTAAAGTTCTATGGGTTTGTTAGTTCACTGGTTACTTACTATGTCCCGACTGTTAGAATTAAACGCATGTTTAATTAGAAGGGAATCTCCCCTTGTTAACTGCTGTACAGTTTCCTGATGGCAACCGACGCACCCTTTCCCTTGGCGTCCTTTGCCCCGACGCTCTCGCGTCCCTTTGTATCATCGCATCCCTACGGGATGTATATATTGTAAGAAATCCTATCAATGAGAACAACTATTCTACTACTTGTCATTTGCCTCTTTCAATTACTTCGAATACCGACGACCCATGTAGTGTTTGCATGATTCTGGTTTGCACCAAAAATTCTTGCCATACCAAAATCTGATATTTTGGAAGCCATTTCTATGTCCAATAAAATGTTGCTTGCTTTAAGATCTCTGTGAATTATTGTTAATATTGAATCTCGATCAAGATAAAGATGGCCTCTTGCTACTCCTTTAATTATTTTGAATCGTGTCAACCAATCAAGCACATGTTTTCTTGCAGAATCTTTCACGGCCAATATGAAACAAGGCTATTCATTATGAGTATCAATTTGGTTAATGCAAGAATTTAATAGTATGTGATCAATGAACAAGCACATACCAAAAAGAAAGGCATCCAAACTTTTTTTTACGTAAGTATTCGTAGATCAATAGCTTCTCATCTTCCTGTATGCAACACCCAAGAAGTCTGACTAGGTTCTTGTGTTGTAATTTGGCAATTAGCATCACTTCTTTGAACTCCACTATACCTTGTCCGGAACTCTTACTAAGCCTTTTTACAGCAACCTCATTTCCACTTTCCAGTGTGCCCTACATGAGGGCATATTAATGAATTGAGCACGAATTCGAAACCAACTTTTTTGACTTATGTAGTTAATTACCCTTTCACATGAAGAAGTGCATTTAGCCCCTTTTAACTCTAGCCCAGGAGATATTTTTTAATTGTAAAATGCTTGTAAGCTTGGATATCAAAACTAGTGCAAATATTCAACTCGTCCTAAGACACGTGGATTTGGGCCAATGTGGTATCAAGATGGACATTTTTCATTAATTTGGCATCGACTAGAAGATGTGTTTATTGTTAGGAAACAACAACAATGATAATGATGATGGTGACGAGTGCCGAAGTGATCATCTTTTTCTTGATGATCCTAAGTCATCTACTTATCCAACTAGATGCCACATCATCCACATTGATTTTTGGAGCACTTTTAGATTTGGATAAACAAAGCATATTGAGAGTTAAGGGGGCTTTCTTGAGTCAGATAATAGTTGAAAGGTAATTATGTTTGTTCCCTATTCTATCATAAACATGTTCTATTGTAAGTATCACTTTCAGCTACCTTGTAAACTTTGCCAAAACCTCCACGTCAAAGAAAGTTGTAATCAACGAAAGAATTTGTTGCTAAAAGGATGTCTTCATAGCTAACAAGTGGAATCTCTGTATTTTCACCTTCAAGTCTGTTGGATGTGCTAAAGTATCCTCGCATCATTTTCTTCTGATTTTCCTTCTTTCACCATTTGCTTGTTGTTTAGGACATCCATTATTGTTCTTAACTCTTCCTGTACTAATGTCATATGTCAAAAAGAAGTGCTTTCGTCAAGGGTGACCGACACGTGGCATCCACCGTAACGGAACGCCGTTAAGCTATCAGGTCCGGTTTTGGATCCGATAACCCGTTAACAGCCCCGACCAATGGGGATTTTCCACGTGTAAAATCATGATTGGCTGGAGGAAACACATGTCGGCTCACGGTTAGGACAGATGTCATCCACTCATTGGACCCAAAGCGCCTATGATACGTCGACACGTGGCACGGCCCAAAAGAGGCCCATATAGGTTAAAAAGAGCGGCCAGTCAATGTCCCGTAGTACTTACTCAGGTACTAGTGTGCCAGCCCAATAACGGCCTGCTTAATAAAGGACCATTTATGACCCGAAGCCAGATCTGGCCCGTTTATTGTTCGCCAAATATTTGGGCCCATTTATGGCCCAAAGCCAGAACTGGCCCATTAATTGTTCGCCAAATATTTGGGCCCAATAACAGCCCAGTGACTTTCGGCCAGTTAGTGGCCCGATGTAGACATGGGCCCATTTCAGCCCGGTGTGACTTTCGGCCTGGGAATGGCCTGTGCTGCCCATGGGCCATATATGGTCCGACGGGACATCAGGCCCACAAACGGCTCGTGATAAATGTGGCAATAGTTAAGCCCAACGTGACTTTGGGCCTGTTAAAGGCCTGTCGCATAATTCGGCCCGTTAATGTCCGTACTAAGCTTTCGGCCTCTTAAACGCCCATGATATCAGTGGGCCAACTAAGGCCCGAGATATGTTTCGGCCTGGTAACTGCCCGTGATATAACTGGGCCCAAAAAGGCCCGGTCTACATTTCAGCCTGCTGAAGGCCCGTCGACGACTAGTGAAAATTGAGGCCCAATATGCATTTCGGCCTGCTAAAGGCCCATGGTTTAATCTCGGCCGTAACAGGCCAGTACAATATTCAGCCTGTTAATGGCCCAACGCTACCTGGGCCAAACTAAGCGCTGGGTCCAGAAAAGGCCCAACTAAAATATAGGCCGGTGTAAGTTGTGGGCCTCGCGCAAAGTGTGAAGTCCCCAATGATTCGGGCCCAAGAAAGATGCAGGCCGGCTCAATTGTGGCCCGCTAAACACCAGGCCCGTTAGAGGCGAATGTTTCGGCGACTACATCAGATTTTTTTTCAGATAGCGAATGATGGCAATAACTAGTAGGAATTAAGAACAAACCTACTCTATACAATAAAGAAATTATGGCATAGTAACTAAGAATAAACCTACACTATACAATAAAGGATTTATGGAATATTACATCCACTGGGCATCGAAGTTCGCCACCAGTGATCATAACGCGCAACGAAGAAGCGGATTACAAAAACTGGGCACCATTGCAGCGTAACAAAATAATACTGAACCGAGACCACTTCCAAGACAGTTCAAGAAAGGTTAGCCTTGCGCGGGAACTGCTGCGCAAGCTGCTGAGCAAGGCTGTGAGACCGGCCTAGCATGTCGGTCATAGCTTCCAGGTGTAGCTGTTTAGCGATGAGGTTCTCACTGGTGTTCACCGCAATCTTTCTTAGAGATAGGACTTCAAGTCAAAGTTGAGTTGCAGAATGCCTTTCTGCTAGAACTTCGGACTGAAGAAGTCGAACTGATTCCGACAACTTGTCTGACTGCTAGTCTCAAGTAACTTGAACACTACATCAAGACAAGACTTTGGGGTTGTCTCGCTATCTTCAAGATGTTTTGCCTTCTTTGCTGCAATATATGTTGGGTTTGTCTCACAACCTTCAGCAGATTGGTGCATGCCATCAGGCATATCACCCTGAAAAAAAGCAGAGAGATGACAGGTTTTGCACGTGTATAAACAAAGATGATAACTGTGCTGTCAATTCCATCCAATTTCAAATTAGAAAATAAAGAGTAAGTTCAAAATATCAATAGCATAATTTGGCATTGTTCATAATGCAGGGAGCTTCACCACACTACTGGATTACCATGTCAACATAACAAGCATAGATGAAGGGCAAAGAAAATCATTGTATCTATTTTGGTTAATGTGCATGGCATGTTGTTCATATCATCAGCCACATCAGTAAGATCAAACAGGAGATGACAAGGTGCAAACGTGGGCTGCTTCACCACACACTGGATTATAGATCCACAAAAACAAGCATACATATAGGGAGTATTGAGTAATGTGCATGCTATGAATAAGGAATTTGGTTTTACAAGTAAAACTTAGAACTTACGGTTCTTGCGAACATGCATTTTAGTAGAAACAACAAACTAAACAGCAGTAAACGATAGGGAGTATGAGCAAATTAAACAGTAGTTGAGGATAAAGGCTTTAGAAGGACTGACTTACATTAACAGTTAACATCGGCTCTATAATGCCCTTCTCCATGTCAAGGGAAGGATAACTCAAGAATTTCAGCACAAAATCTTCTTCAGAAGCATTGCCTGTACTCTACATTGTGTAGAGAGTAATTATAGATATGATAATACTAGAAGGGATAGAGGATAATGAAGATAAGATGCAGATTGATGCTACATAATCAACTACCAATCCCTGGAAGTACAAGCATCACAGGACAAAATGTACTGACAAGAGCAATGGGCTACACTTCTGCACTGGCATTGTCTGTGTATTCTACTTTTTGGTAAGATTAAATATAGATCTGATCTTTTTAGTAAATGGTGGGCGAGGGAGATAAGATGCAGAATGCTAACAATGAACCAATCCCTCTTCCCATAATACAAGAGTGTTTTGAACACTGGTGTACTGTACAAAACGTTCTTATATTATGGGACGGAGGGAGTCGCTGTTAATGTATGTATAGTGATAGACGACGTTCAGTCCTTACAAGAGGACTGCAGAGCTAAACCTCTTCAAAAGCATTGGGTTGATTCTAAACTTATGTAAGAGTCCATACGGATCTTATAATGTCCACCAAATGGACGATAACGAGGCTAACATGTGCAGTGATGCTACATAATAAAACAACTATGAAAGTAAGTATGGTCATACATGGCAAGAGGTACTCACAAGAGCAATGCAGTGTGCAGTATCGTTGCGAGATTCTATGGTCCCTTGAGAATGAATGTTCTTCTGCTAACAGTTTTCGTACAAGTGAGACGTTAAGGCAAATGCAGAAATTTAGTTCAAATTGTGATGTGATATCATAGATAGTACCTTACGCTGCAGCCGAGACCAATGTGTAACAAGATTATTCCAGTCACCGTTGGATAAATGTAGCACCGGAGACTTTACAGAAATTCCGTTTAGAGGCTTGCCATCGAAGTGCGCTTGCCTCAAGTAGGAACGATACTTCATCAACGAGTGCTTGAAAAGCGCAACCAACTCTTGCTCGTCTTCACAATCCAGTTTGGTCCTCGCCTATTTAAAAGAATGAAATCTTGTGTCTTCCGTCAGCAGAAACATATGCAGTAATGACCATGAATAACATTAGTACATTACTTACGCGTAAGTTGCGGAGGAAGACTAGAAATTGTTCTGTGTCTGCGGTATAATATTTCCATGAAGGAAAGATGCGCAGAAAGTTCCTGACAACAATATAAGCTTTGTCTTCTAAATTGGGAAGAAATGGAACATGGGTCCTATTTGCTGCAATTGGGGCTCTCTCTGGTTCAAAAAGGGATTTGACAACTGGATTTGGTGTACTCTTTGCTAGAATGGGGGTTTTGCGTCGTAGAGCTGGTGCTATGTCAATTGGCATAATCATAATGTTTGCTGCAGTTGGGGTCTGTTGAGTTGGGGCATCAGAAATGACCAGTGTAGTAGGGCTAGAGTCTGCTAGAGTTGGGGTGTTTTGTGGGTCAGGTGATATTGCAACTACACCTAATGGGCTATTTGATTTATCAGGTGCCACTACCTTTTCCAAATACTTTGCTTGTGCTTCTCCACGATCAGCAATTGCCCTCTTCCTTTTGAACGTCTGATACACAAGAACATCATTTGAATGGATAAATATGGTATGATGACAGATGGAATATGTACTGAAAATGGATAGGCGGGGCGTATTCACATACACGATGTGTAAACTAAGCTAATTGTAGTTCAACAAAGTAGAAGCAATGCAAAGCATCAGTTGCAAGATATGTGCAACAAATATAACCTTGGAAAGTTAGAGCAAGCACCTTGATGGGTGAATAAGATAGGGCATCTTCCTCTAACTCCTCCACTAGGGAGCTACATTGACTTAGGTATCCCTCTAGCTCAGAATCACTGTTAGGATCATATTCTGATCATGAATCTATAGGTGGAGAGCGTTTGCATTGCATTGCATCCAGACTTGATTTCAGTTCCTTAATGCCAAGTTTGACATCCATGACATTGTTCTGCTTTATTCCTTTCATGCGTGCAAGCTCATAATCATTATGATGCTGTTCAGAATCTGAGATTCATGAAAACATAAAAAGTAGTCAGATTATCTATGGAATGCATTGCGGATTCAACTCGAAGAGTGTCTCCCTATAAACCTCTTGTAACGCCCGGATAATTATGCTACAGTAAACCCATGCTAATGATGCCATGTCATCACTCTTACTGTTGCTAATCCTCATTGGCTTTCAAACATCTTTCAAATTTCAAATCCAAATCAAATTCAAGATTCAAATTTATCAAACATGCAAACTAAACTGTTCAAGTTGTTGCAAATAATCATTTGGTAATATTAGTGGAGAAATCATCTTTTTACAAAATGATTAAATGCTCTAAGGTTAAATAAAACAGTAAAGTTTTTGAAAGAAAAGAAAACAAAAAAGGGGAAAAGAACCCCCCCTCACCCTTGGCCGCTTGGTCACCTGACCCACCAGGTCGGCCCAGCAGCCAGCCCAGCTCCCCCGCACCAGACGCCCTTTTCCTCGGGCGCACCCGATAGCACCCGCGGTCGCCGCCGCACCCTCTCGCCGGTAGCGCCGGGAGGGGATAAGGGCGACAGCCCCGCGCCTCCTCGGGCTCCCCTCCCACTCCCCTCGTCCACTTTCCCCCTCCACCTCACTCGCTTGCCCGCTCCCCCTCTCCTTCCTCCTCTGCTCGCAGCCCAGCTCACGCCCGTCGCCGCGCCGCACCGTCGAAGCGGCCACCGGCCTCCCATCTCCACGCTGACGGGCCCAGGAGGACCGCTGCCGTCCGCTCCGTCGTCCATGCCCACGCGCAGGAGCTGGGAGCCCCTTCACCGCCGGGCCAACCCTTCTTCCTCCGCTCCGGCCACTGCGAGCTCGCCAATGACTCTGGCCACCTCGACTCTCCCTCGGGCCTTCCCAGCAATGGCGGTGAGCACCACGTGCTCCCCCTCGTCGTACCCCTCGTTTTCTGCGCCCGTAGCTCGCCGCTTCTGCCATGGCCGAACACAGCGCCTCCGTCGAGCTCCTCGTCGTGGCCACGCTCGCCGATGAGCTCGTCCGAACTCGCAGTCGTGCTCAGCACGCGCGTAGGGTCCCGTAGCGCTAACTAGCTCGCTCCGCCGTGCTGTGTATCGTCGGATCCGCCCATGCCCGAACTCTGGCGTTGCCTCCGCCGCTCGCCATCGCCGTCTCCGGCCGTTCCCGGTCAAGCCGCCGCCGCAGCTCACATCGCCAGCGCGCATGCCCCGCCCTGCTCCCCCCACACGCCTGCCACATCCCGCATCGGCCCGGCGTGCCTCGCTGCATCGCCGCGCGCGCAGCCCCAATCCGCGCCTACCCACCTCCTCTTGCTAGCGCCGCTCGCGCTCGTCACGCCTTGCTCGCCTGCCGCAGTTCTCGCGGCTGGTCGCGTCCCCTGGCCGTGCGCCAGGCCCTAGGCCGCGCCACGCCAGCGCCCCCGCTAGCCTCGTCGAGGCCATGGCCTCGCCCGGGCGTAGCGCCCCTCGGGCACGGGCGCCCGCCCGTTAACCCGCCCCTGCCCGCTGGCCTTTTGCCACTCGCCTATGGGCCCCAGCGCCCTGGCCTAAAAAATTAATTAAAATTAGTTAAATGGATTAATTAATTAATCAACGAATTAATTAACTTAATTAATTTAGATTAATTAACATAACTTAATTAACCTGTCTAATTAAGCTAGCTAACATTCTATGACAATGGGACCCCTGTCAGTTTGACTGGTCAACAGGTCAAAGTTGACTGCTGACATCACTCTGACCTCATGCTGACATAATTATTCATTTTCTCTCGAATTTAATAATTGATAATAATTTTAGAAAATGGCTAAAACAATAATAAATCATAGAAAATAATCCGTAGCTCGGATGAAAAAGTTTTATACATGAAAGTTGCTCAGAACGACAAGACGAATCCGAATACGCTCCCCGTTCATCTGTCACATGCCCCTAGGATAGCGAACATCGAACTTTTCCTCTCTGGTTCGTCTGTCCGAAAATGCCTAACTCCGGGAAAACTTTCCGGACGTTATCCCCCTTCGCCGGTATCGTGTAACACTTTGTTAGAACACCCCTAGCTCTGTGTATTGTCATGTTATACACTTGTTTGCTCTGTATATACAGTTTCTTCCCCCTCTTCTCTTCGGTAGACCCCGTGACGGCTGCTGATGCCGCTGTGATCGACTACGTCACCGACGACCCCTCCTTCTTGTCTGAGCAACCAGGCAAGCCCCCCCTTTGATCATCCCGATATCGCCCATTCCATTCTCTCATGCTTGCATTAGATTTTTCTACTGTTGTTGTTTGCTCCTATTCTGATGCATAGCCTGCTTTTGTAACCTGCTCATTGTACCTTACCTGCTTATCCTAAACTGCTTAGTATAGGTTGGTTAGTGATCCATCAGTGACCCCCACATTGTCATTGTTGCCCCTGCTTCATCATCGATGACTCGATCAACGTGATCGAGGACCAGAGCCTGATACCTCGCATCACATCACGCCCCTTTTTGTTGCTCGACTCTGCAGAGCTACTATCGAGTGCTGAGGGTGATCCCTCATAACGCACTCCTAATGATAATTCTGTAGTGTAGCTATTCGGTCGTGGTCATCGAGGGTGATTTCCTCTTTCACCATTCCCGATACGGCTCTGTCGTGCAACACCTCAAGTGTGAACCTCGAGGGTGGTCCCTCTTACGTTCACCTTGATGATTACATCGAGTGGAATCCTCCGTGGGTGATTCCTCAGGTTTTCCCCATGATGTTTGGACACACGGTTACCTTGACTTTACTTGAGACCTTTGTTGAAGTCGGGTTGGCCCTGAGGGGTACCCGTGAGTTGATGTGAAAGTCGGGCGGGCCCGTTGAGCACCCGCGAGCTTTCTACATGGCACGGCCGGGCAGTCTGGGCCCTTGCCGTAAGTCCATGAGACGGGGCGACGGGGTCACATTATCGTGAGTCTCCGCTCGTCTCTGCGAGCCCCCAATGCACTAACAGGTTTCGGTATTTGTTCTGAGTTGGCCTTTGGCCTTTGCTCACTAACCACCACGCGAGAATAGATATGGGCCTCGACGTCGCAGTATCAGCCGAAGCTTTGTCAGACGTCCAGTTCAACACTACGGCACGGTCGGATCGTGCTGGCTATCCGAGGCGATGCTAGTATCCACCCTGCTCGCAATGACCCGGAGTGCAACTGGCGATGGGCCCAAGACCCCGGGGCACTTAGGATGTAGACCGGCGGGGACCTCTCTGCTGAGCCTAGGTAGGGCTACGATGTGTTGATCTTCCGAGGACGGGCATTGACCCCAGAAAGGTGTGTCCGGCCAGAGTGATCGAGCGTGTTGGGTAACGTGGT
This sequence comes from Triticum aestivum, assembly GCF_018294505.1. NCBI lineage: Eukaryota > Viridiplantae > Streptophyta > Magnoliopsida > Poales > Poaceae > Triticum > Triticum aestivum. Next base: position 589,047,526 of record NC_057799.1, on the reverse strand, counting down.
GCAGCCCTGCAGGGAAGATATATATTTGAATACCGTGTCCACGGTAATGGACGTTCAGACTTGTAGGATCTTATATAACTAGAAATGGATACTTGCGATATGTGATGGATATGTGGCTCCGAGATTGCTTTCTCGTAGGGAGTCGAGGAAGGATCTCTGGCCGTTGATGTTACAACATGCTTGTTAAATATAAACTGCTATTCTTTACTCTTCTACATGCTGCAAGATGCTTGGAGCTGCTTGAAGATGCTAGTCTTTGATAGGCTAGGCCTTCCCCTCTATTCTGGCTTTCTGCAGTTCAGTCCACAGATACAGCCCTTCCATTTGATACCAATGCATACTTAGTTTAGATCTGATGCTTGCGAGTACTTTGGATGAGTACTCACGGTTGCTTTGCTCCCCCTTTTCCCCCTTCCTTCTTCTTTCCGGTTGATGCAACCAGATGGTGGATCCCTGGAGCCAGATGCCACCGCCGACGGATACTACTACATGGAGACCGCCGACGACTAGGAGTAGTTAGGAGGTCCCAGGAACGAGGCCTTGCCTCTTCGATCGTTGATTTTTGTGCTAGCCTTCTTAAGGCAGCCTTGTTTAACTTGATGTCTGTACTCAGATATTGTTGCTTCCGCTGACGCTTGTGTTTCGACCTTCTGTATTCGAGCCCTCGAGGCCCCTGGCTTGTAATATGAAGCTTGTATTGTTTTATTTGTGTCTAGAGTTGTGTTGTGATATCTTCCCATGAGTCCCTGATCTTGATCGTACACATTTGCGTGTATGATTAGTGTACGGTTGAATCGGGGGCGTCACAAGTTGGTATCAGAGCCGCCTGCCTGTAGGAACCCCCCTTTCTAACCCCTTGGCCGAAGTTGAGTCTAGTCTTTGAAAAATTGATTGACTAACATGGCTGTGTGGCTTACGGGCCCACGTCGCCATTGGGTGGTATTATGATCTTTTACTCCTCATCTATACTCTGGGACTCTGATCTCTCTTCTATTCGGGTCAAATGATTTTGCTAACTCTATCCTAGGTTCTCGTGATCACATCCATCCGGAGTTTCGTAATATGCCTTTCTTGAATTGAGGGCCAGGATCTGCTACACATTGTTCACGGGCCGCAGGATCCTTTTATCGAGGGCACCCTGCGTCGTCCCCTGCAGATTCCTTGCTCTAGTGCTTTTCTCTGACGTGGATGTAGCCTTGCTATGTCTCGTTGTTGTATCCCTCCATCGCGTGCCAGCCTGCCGCCTAGTATGTCTAGGATGATTCTCTTGTCCGAACTGATACTAACGTGTAAATGGCTCCGTATATGTATATGTATGTCTTTAATGACTACTGTTTTGTACATACTGCGCCTTTGCTCATTGTTCAAGTTACATCATGAATGACTCCATACACCTGCTCCAACCTCTTGTTAAAGCTACTCCCTGATGTTTTTAGCAGGATGGCTGACGATCCTCCACCTCCACCTTATATTGCCGCAATGATGCAACAGTCTGAGCTAAATCGTCAGTTTATGACTAGGGTAATGGCCCACTTTCCAAACCAGAATGCTCATCAACAGCCTGCCCCAATAACACTGCTAGAATTTGTGCGCCTCAACCCATCCATTTTTCGTAACTCCACCAATCCTATGGATGCTGATGATTGGCTTCGTGACATCCTGTTTGAGATGGAGTCAGCTAATGTTGCCCCTGCCAGTTATGTCACCTTTGCGAAATTTCACTTGAAGGGTCCAGCTGCTCAATGGTGGGAAAGCCACAGGGGTATGCTGCCGACAGAGACTGTAACCACTTGGCAGGAATTTCAGTTAGCCTTCCGTGCACGACACATTCCCCAAGGTATGATGAACCAGAAGAAGAAGGAGTTTCGCAAACTCTCACAGGGCACAATGACTGTGGATGAATATCAGAGGAAGTTCCTTGAATTATCTCGCTATGCTGCGGATGACGTCTGCACTGACGCTCACAAGCAAGAGAAATTCCGTGAAGGACTGCGTCCCGATATAAAGCTTGCAATTGTTGCTCATGATTGCGCAGACTTTGCGACGCTTGTCAGCCAAGTTTTCCGAGCTGAAACTGGTATGATTGAGTACCAGGAATCGCTCAAGCGTACTCGAGATGTTGGCTCATCCTCGAGTCAGCCTGCTCAGAAACGTCGAGTCGGGATCCCACACAATGTTCATCATCGACCTGCTCCAACACCAAGACCATCTTATGTTGCACCTCGTCTGCCTCCGCCACTGAGACAACTAACAATTCAGGGTGGACAGTCAGGACACCTTACCCTCGATTGTCACCAGGGCCAGTCTCAGGATGCACCACACCCTCCTGTTAGTCGTAAAAAGAGTTGTCGAAACCGCCGATTCAGAAACCGTAATATCATACTGGCTGCTATTGTACTTGGCCATGCCAATCATGTCGATGCTGAAAAGGCTCAGGAGGAACCGACTATCGTGCTGGGAACTCTCTCTGTTAATTCAGTACCAGCCTCAGTTCTCTTTGATTCAGGGGCTTCGCATGCCTTTGTGTCCCAACAATTTGCTCAAATGCACGGGCTAGGCATGGAAGAATTACCTACTCCTCTAACGGTTCAATCCCCGGGATCCAGGTGGCAAACCACTATGGTAAGCCCTCACAATCAAATCGAGATTGGAGGTCTAGTTTTTCCGGCTTCTCTCATTGTCCTCGGACCTTCCAACATAGACATCATTCTTGGTATAGATTGGTTGACCGCCCATAAAGCTAAGATCGACTGTGCCGCCAAGACAGTACAGCTCACTCATCCTTCTGGCCAGTTGATCAACTACTCAACTCAGCTGGTCCAGGATGCCGAGAATTAGATATATGTTCTAAATGCATTGAATGCTTCACCTCTCGAGGGAATAGAGAACATTCGAGTCCTTCATGATTTTTAAGATGTCTTTCCAGAAGAACTTCCAGGAATACCCCCTGCTAGAGCTGTTGAATTCATCATAGACTTGAAGCCGGGTACTACTCCTATTGCCAAGCGGCCATACAAGATGCCACCACATGAACTCCTTGAACTTAAGGAGGAAATCGACAAATCTCTTCACAAGGGATTCATTCGTCCTAGTTCCTCTGCTTGGGGAGCACCTTCTCTCTTTGTCAAGAAGAAGGATGGAACTAATTGTTTGGTCCAAGATTACCGACCTATCAACCATGCAACAATTCAGAACAAGTATCCGCTTCCCAGAATCGATGACCTGTATGATCAACTTGCTGGTTCTTCAGTATTCTCTAAACTTGATTTGAGGTTGGGTTACCACCAGATTTGGGTTCGTGAAGAGGATATTCCCAAGACCGCCTTCGTTACTCGCTATGGTTCATACGAGTACACCGTCATGTCCTTTGGCTTGACAAATGCTCCAGCCACCTTCTCTCGTTTGATGAACTATATATTCATGGAATACCTCGACAAGTTCGTCGTGGTTTATCTGGATGATATCCCTGTGTACTCCAAGAACAAAGAGGAACATGCTGAACATCTTCGTCTTGTTCTGGAAAAACTTCGAGAGCATCAACTATATGCTAAGTATTACAAGTGTGAATTCTGGTTTCCCGAAGTGACCTACCTTGGGCATGTCATCTCCAAGGATGGTATTGCCGTTAACCCCGAACGAGTTCAGGCTATTCTTGATTGGACTCCTCCGAAGAATGTCAAACAAGTCAGAAGTTTTCTCGGACTCGCCAGCTATTGCCGTTGATTTGTCGAGAACTTCTCCAAGATCGCCAAGCCCCTGATTGGTTTGCTTCACAAGGGCGTCAAGTTCGAGTGGACAGAAAAGTGTCAGGAATGTTTCCAAGCACTCAAAGACAAGCTGACTTCTGCCCCAGTGCTTGCTCCGCCTGATACTAAGAAGGATTTCGTCATTTACTGCGACGCTTCACGACAAGGATTAGGCTGTGTCCTAATGCAAGAGCGCAGAGTGATTGCCTATGCCTCTCGTCAATTGCGCCCTCATGAAGAGAACTACCCAGTTCATGACCTCGAGCTTTCTGCTGTCATACATGCACTAAAACAGTGGCGACATTACCTTCTTGGTAATCGTTGCGAGATCTTCACCGACCACCAAAGTATGGAGTACCTGTTTACTCAGCAAGATTTGAACCTCCGTCAGTAGAGATGGATGGAGATCGTAGCAGACTTTGACATCGGTATTTCCTATACACCAGGCAAGGCTAATGTAATGGCTGATGCCTTGAGCCGCAAGTCATATTGCAACCATCTCGAGGTTCGCAAAGTTCATCCCTCGCTTGTTGAAGAATTCAGAAAGCTGAACCTCCATATTGTTCCTCCGGGTGCACTCACTCCCCCTCCTAAGGAGTTCCGTAAGATGAACCTCTGTGTTGTTCCCCAGGGTTCCCTCAATACCCTCGTTGTCGAACCAGATCTCGTGGAGAGCATCAAGAGACTGCAGAAGTATGACTCTCAAGTTGAGAAGATTAAGTGCTACCTCGCAGAAGGAAGGCCCTCGTTCTTTACTGTTGAAGATGATGGCACCTTGTTCTTTAAAGGTCGCCTAGTGGTTCCTTCAAAAGACAACCTGGATATGACTCGGGAAGTTATGAAAGAAGCTCATGACACTCCGTTGTCTATACATCCCCGTAGTACCAAGATGTACCAAGACATTCGTCAGAGATTCTGGTGGTCAAATATGAAGCAAGACATTGCTCGTTATGTTGCTGAATGTGACATTTGCCGTCGTATCAAAGCAAAACATCAAAGGCTCGCTAGAACTCTACAACCTATCTCTATTCCTGAATGGAAATGGGACCATGTTGAAATGGACTTCATCACGGGATTTCCCAAATCGCAGAAAGGTAATGATGCTATAATTGTCGTCATTGACCAGCTTTCCAAAGTTGCGCATTTTCTGGCCGTCAAAGAAACCATAACTGCTAGTCAGCTGGCAACCCTCTACATGTCCAGAATTGTTTCACTCCACGGTATTCCACTGGTAATCAGCTCAGACCGTGGCAGCTTATTCACTTCAAGATTTTGGGCAAGTTCCCAAGAAGCTATGGGAACTCATCTGTCATTCGGCACCGCTTTTCACCCTCAGTCTCAGGGACAAGTTGAACGCGTCAACCAAGTTCTCGAAGACATGCTTCGAGCTTGTATTATTTCCTTCAGCAAGGAATGGGAGGAATCTCTCCCGTATGCTGAGTTCTCCTACAACTATAGCTATCAAGCTAGTTTGAATGGCTCCCTTCGAAGTGTTATATGGACGAAACTGCCGAACCCCTCTGAACTGGTCAGAAACTGGGGAACGTCCACTCTTCGGTCCGGATATTATCCAACACGCCGGAGAACAAGTCCGCGTCATTCGCGAGAATCTCAAGACTGCTCAATCACGTCAAAAGAGTAATTATGACCGTCATCACAAAGACATGGTCTATCAACCTGGTGAAAAGGCCTATCTTCGAGTCAGACCAATGAAGGGTGCACACCGCTTTGGGATCAAGGGCAAGCTAGCTCCTCGCTATATTGGTCCTTTTACTATTCTCGAGACGCGTGGAAAAGTGGCATACCAGTTGGAACTTCCGTCGAACCTTTCTCAGGTTCACGATGAGCTCCACGTGTCTCAACTCCGCCGCTGCTTCAAGGACCCAATCCGAGCAGTGGATCATGAAGTGCTTGAGTTGCAACAGGACCTTTCCTATAAAGAGCATCCAGTCCGCATTCTCGACCAAGCTGAACGCCGCACACATCAGAAGGCGATCAAGTTCCTCAAAGTCCAGTGGTCGCATCACTCTGAAGACGAAGCCACTTGGGAACGCGAGGATCGCCTGCGTGATGAATACCCAGCTTTGTTTCCTTCTACCTCCTAAATCTCGGGACGAGATTTCTTTTAGTGGAGGAGAGTTGTAACGCCCGGATAATTATGCTACAGTAAACCCATGCTAATGATGCCATGTCATCACTGTTACTATTGCTAATCCTCACTGGCTTTCAAACATCTTTCAAATTTCAAATCCAAATTAAAGTCAAGATTCAAATTTATCAAACATGCAAACTAAAATGTTCAAGTTGTTGCAAATAATCATTTGGTAATATTAGTGGAGAAATCATCTTTTTACAAAATGATTAAATGCTCTAAGGTTAAATAAAACAGTAAAGTTTTTGAAAGAAAAGAAAACAAAAAGGCGAAAAGAACCCCCCGCACCCTTGGCCGCTTGGCCACCCGACCCACCAGGTCGGCCCAGCAGCCAGCCCAGCTACCCCGCACCAGACCCCCTGTTCCTCGGGCACACCCGACAGCGCCCGCGGTCGCCGCCGCACCCTCTCGCCTGCAGCGCCGGGAGGGGATAAGGGCGACAACCCCATGCCTCCTCGGGCTCCCCTCCCACTCCCCTCGTCCACTTCCCCCCTCCACCTCACTCGCTTGCCCGCTCCCGCTCTCCTTCCTCCTCTGCTCGCAGCCGAGCTCACGCCCGTCGCCGCGCCCCACCGTCGACGCGGCCACCGGCCTCCCCTCTCCACGCTGACGGGCCCAGGAGGACCGCCGCCATCCGCTCCGTTGTCCATGCCCACGCGCAGGAGCAGGGAGCCCCTTCATCGCCGGGACAACCCATCTTTCTCCGCTTCGGCCACCGCGAGCTCGCCAACGACTCCGGCCACCTCGACTATCCCACGGGCGTTCCCAGCAACGGGGGTGAGCACCACGTGCTCCCCTCGTCCTACCCCTCGATTTCTGCGCCCCGTAGCTCGCCGCTTCTGCCATGTGTCACAGCCCCAGATCAGCCCTTGTCTGACTTTGCTTGTTCCTCATGCATCATGTTTAAATTTTGCTTAAACTTGAAGTAGGGGTGATCAATCCCTAGCACCCAAAAGAACTCAACTAGGTTCAACTTAAAAACATTTTCAATGAACCCAAATGCCCTTTAGAAAAGTTCATGATTTTCGATAAAGGTAAAAACCTCTGCCAAAAATGATAAACATATTTCTAGGTCATTTTTGGATTTTTGAATTAACTCATATTGTATTTGAATTGGGGCATTTAAATCCTATAAATATTTTAAATGCTCTAATAATTCTGAAACTAGTTGAGGGCTGTTGGAAATATTTTCAAAAGTGCCCACAATTTTTATCAGGATTTTACAAAATGAGTTAGTATTTTTACTAATTCAAAATAGATCAAATAAATAGAAAATAGAAACAATTAAAGGAAAGAGAGAGAAAGGAGTATTACCTGGCGCTTACCTGGACTGGGCCGGCCCACCTGGCCCATGCCAGTCACCACCCACCTTTGCCAGTAGGCAGAGGAGGGGGACAGCGCACCGGCGCCGAGCACGCGCCCGCGCCACCTCCTGCTTCCCCGGCCCCTCCTGGCGATGCCACGACGACGCCCCGAAGCTCCTCGCTCCTCTCCCTCACTCTCTGCTCTCTCCCTCGCCCTCTGTCTCTCTCCCCACAGCACCACCGAACGGAGCCGTCGCCACCGTCGCCGTTGCCGTGGCCACCGAGCCCCCCCTCGCCTAGCTAGGATATCCAGAGGAACCGCCATCGTCTCCTACGTCTCCTCGACGAAGGAAGCAAGCCCCGACGCCCGGAAGCGTCGCCATCGAGCTTGTCCCCGCCGCCTCTGGCCGGAGATCGCCGGTGTCGATTCGCCTCGACCAGAGCGTCCCCGAGCCCGCTGAGTCCTCCCTTGAGATCACTGTGAGCCCCTGAACCGTTTCCCCCTACTCCCAGGCTCGATTGCGAGCTTTAGCTAGACTAGCCACCGTGCCCGAAGCTCGCCGCCGCATGAGCTCGTCGCCGTCGTGGCTCCGGCGACCAAATGGCCCCGCGCGTGCGTCCGTTGCACTCGCGACGTTCCGTAGAGCAACTCTAGCGCGATAGCCCGTTTGTTTGCAAGCCGCAGCGCTAACCCCCGCACCCACCCGAGCTCCGGCGGCCGCCCAAGTGCTCGCCGCCGGCGAACCAGGCCACCCCGCGACCTTCTGACACCTCCCCTGGATGCGGAAGAGCGGGGGCTACCTCCTGGTGGTTCCCGCGCGTTCAACCGCCGTCTGTAGCTCAAGTCCGGCGAGTTGCCGCCGCAGTTTTGGTTGTCGCCGGCGAAACTCCGGCGAGGACCGACGTGGCGCAGTCATTAGCGCTAATCCCTGCCAGCTCAGCCGCCCTTAGCCACTGACAATGGGCCCCGCAGCAGGTCAAAGTGCTAGTCAACGCGGGATTAGTGACTGTCTCACTGACCAGTGGAACCCCACTGGTCAGGTTTGACCTGGAACGGGTCCGTTGACCTGCTGAGGTCAGCATGACCTAATGCTGACGCAGTTAATCATTTTCTGGTTTTGAAATAATTAAGAAAATTCCAGAAAATGCCCTAACTTCTAAAATTCATAGAAATTCAACCGTAGCTCCAAATGAAATGATTTATATATGAAAAATTATCAGAAAAATCCAAAGAATCTGTTTATGGCATCCTCATGCATGTTTGAACAACTTACAGCCACTGTATATGACAATTTGAATAAATGGCATTTGAAATGTCTTATATGGAGTTTGAATTTGAACCTAAGGTTCAAACCAACTCCATTTAATATGTTGCTAGCTGCATTAGCTCAAAACACATTCATATTGCCATGTCATGATCATGCATCATATTGTGCATTGCATTGATTGTGTTTCCTCTCTGTTGCCGGTATTGTCCCCTCTCGATAGCCGTGTTTCCGACGATGAGTTCGATGACACTAATGAAGACTCAATGCTATCTTCGGAAGTGTCAGGCAAGCATAACCCCTTGTTCATTCCGATACAATCCCACTCTCTCGCTCCTGCTCTCTTTACTGCATTAGGACAACAACGATTCAACTGTTACATGTTGCGGTAGTTGAACCCCTTATCCTCTGCATGACCTGTCATTGCCACAGTAAATAGATGAAACCCACTAGCATGAGTAGGAGTTGTTTGAGCCCTGATGTGCCTACTCATTCATGCTTGTTTGTCATGCCTGCTACTGCTTAGAGTTGAGTCGGGTCTGATTCATCGGGGATGAATTGGAATGGTGATGAACATGTCCTACTGTGTGTGAGCTAAGTGTGTGAACACGATTTGGTAAAGGTAGCGGTGAGAGGCCATGTAGGAGTACATGGTGGGTTGTCTCATTGAAGCCGTCCTCAGGAACTGAGTTCTGTGTTTGTGATCCATGATACAGTTACTACCACGCATTGGGCCCGAAACCAATGGACCCTCTCGGCTTCTTAATCACCCTTGTCCTCTGTCCAGGAGTTGCAAGTAGTTTCTGGTGTTTGTAGTATGCTGGAGGCCGTGGACAGCGCTGACCGGAGGGGTGGGCTGTGATGCGGTAGGCACGTGGCACGGGTATGCCGGGCGCCCGTTTGGTGTCTCGGAACCCTGCACACATCGTTCGGGGCCGTATGTGGAAACCTCGGCCGGACTCCCTGCGGATGGAACCTGAATAGGCGATAAACCTGGACTAGAGACTTGAGTGTTTAGGTAGGCTGTGGCCGACTCCCTCGCCAGGCTTCCGCTTGAAGGTTGCCGAGGTACACGACGTGTACATGGCGGTAAGTGGCGAGAGCGTGTGTGACGAAGTACACCCCTGCAGGGTTAATATGATCTATTCGAATAGCCGTGTCCGCGGAAATGGACTTCTGGGTTGCCTATAACAGTTCATAGACAAGTGAAAGTGGATACTCTAAAATGCGCAAGATAAGCGTGAGTGCTATGGATGGCGTTCTCGTAGGGAGACGGGAGCGGATCCATAGTGGAGTATTGATATGGTGAATATGTGGACTCGTGTGCGCCACCTCAAAAGAGTTGCTTGCAGTCGTAGTTCAGGATAGCCACCGAGTCAAAGCTGGCTTGCTGCAGTTAAACTCCACCACCCCTTTGTTGATACCGATGCATATGTAGCTAGTTCTGATGTAAGTCTTGCTGGGTACATTTGTACTCACGTTTGCTTATTTTATGTTTTGCAGAGAGACGTCAGTCTCGCTAGTAGTTCCGTGTGGACTTCGACGTTTAGCTTGATACCTCAGCTACGATCTTGTGCCCTCGGCAGGATCTAGTAAATAGTCAGGCTTCTCAGCCTTTTTCATTTGTAGATGTCTGTACTCAGACATGTTAAGCTTCCGCATGTGCTTTGACTTGTATGCTCTGAATGTTGGGTCATGAGACCCATGTTTGTAATATCTGGCTCTTCGGAGCCTAATGAATAAATACTCTGAGTCGTAGAGTCTTGTTGTGATGCCATGTTGTATTTGCACATATCGAGCATATTGTGTGTATGATTGAAATGCTTGGTATGTGTGGGATCCGACAATCTAGTTGTCTATCCTTAGCAGCCTCTCTTATGGGGAAATGTAGTCTAGTGCCTCCTTGAGCCATAGTAGTCCGCTACAGCCCGGTTCACCGGAGTCCTGCTAGCCCAGCACTACTGCTCTGGACACTTGACTGGCCGGCATGTGATTCATATCGTTCCTGTGTCTGTCCCTTCGGGGAAATGTCACGCGGTGACATCCGGAGTCCTGCCTAGCCTGCTACAGCCCGGGTTCCCGGAGTCCTGTTAGCCCAGTGCTACAGCCCGGATTCGCACGCTGCTGACCGACACGTTCGATGTTGATTCATGTATGCCTGTCCCCATACGTTAGTGCCGCTTTGGGTTCACGACTAGCCATGTCGGCCCGGGTTCTCTGTCATATGGATGCTAGCGACATTGTCATATACGCGAGCCAAAAGGCGCAAACGGTCCCGGGCCATGGTAAGGCGACACCCGTGGGAGTACCGTGCGTGAGGCCGCAAAGTGATATGAGGTGTTACAGGCTAGATCGGTGTGACTTGGAATCGGGGTCCCGACAGCGTTGGTATCAGAGCCTGACTGCCTGTAGGATTACCAAGCCAAACTGGTCGACGTTGAGTCTAGAAATGCTTTAGTTATATAAGGGAATTGATTGTGGGAGGGAACGTAAGGCTCTTTTACTCCTTTACCTTATGCCCTTCTGATCTGAGTCACCCTCTTCTCTTCTACGGGGATTAAGAACTAGGCTTCTCATCTTTCTATCAGGATCACGTGTTACTAATCCGTAGACTATAGGATTGATGGATTTAAGCCTCAGTTCAGTTTCTACTATTTCCGTGTGTTCATAGTTGGTCTCGGAACCTTGATATTGTGCTTCTAAGTGGTTATGCCACCATTTTTGCAGGATGTCTCAAATCCTTTGAGCATTTACAGCCGTTATGCTGTCCAAGTCATCCCAGGTTTCTAAATAGTCCGATGCATTTGCAATCCTTTCTTTCCGTTCTCGATGTTCCTTTGGGCCAGATTAACCACACTAATCGTTGAGTTGAGGTACTCTGTTGCCTTGACATATATGTTGGAGTTATTATTATGACCCTAGGTGTCTTAGAGGACCACTTAGTAATCTAGCAATGCTTGCATCCCCAGTGTGATGATTCTGGCCACTATTCTCGAAAGCATCCCGTGATGCCATTTAGTTAGTAGGTATTCTATTCCCGGGTTTCTAAACTCGAGATTCACTCCACTTACTCCTGTTGATAGTGTTTGCTCGTTCCTTTAGGATATTAGTAACCTTTGTGATAGTCCTCGAGGTTCATGGTATATCCTTCTTCCAAATATCATGAACTGCTTATGGAAGAAGTTCCTCGCGGAACCGAAAGATCACAACTAGAGTGCTCTTGAGGAGTACTCCATTCATATTGTGACTCTGCCAGTCCTACCTTTCTGCATGGGTTATCTAGAAGAAACTTGTTGGACTTGGTTCGACATACTAATCTATGCATCCACAACTCAGAAAAACATATGTTCCTTTGAGTTGTCTCTCTTTAGTTATTTTCTGGCCCTCGTCTATCAATTGATAGTCAGGAGTAATTGTGCATTTGTGTTATCGATGCCTATTATTCTTGTGGTCTGTCAAGCCATTCTAATCCGGAATGACTAGGAGAAACAAACTCCAGTACCTCGTCCATCTCTGGGATTGGGTCAAAGTAGTTGTATTCCGCAGATCAAATGCCCAACCAGCTTTTGTTCTGTTCTACCTACGAGTATTACCCTCTTTATGTCAGGAATGTCATGAGGATTGCACCAACCCTTATGAATTCTTGTTGCAGTGATACTTCTGGCCATCGTTATTCATTCCTCGGTCTCCATGTTATTATAACCGGAATACCGACAAGCGAACTGTGATGTGTGAAATCTATACTCCTAGCAACTCCGTTGCTTGGTAGTTAATGGACAATACTCTCATTCCTATCGTGCTGGTTATTGAATCATCATCCTAAGATTGATCGTGCTACCAGTCCTTATTTCCGGTGCACTCTTCGATCAATGAGTTAGGATAGTGTCAGTCCTTGCTTATTCGGTCATATCGTCTTGCTCTGAAAAGCAAGATTGTTCTCGATCTTAATAACATGTCGGTGGATCGTGATTTTCCAAATATCTTCTTGGAAGTACCACCAGGTTGTCCCTGACCGATATGTTGAGTTCGTGATCAAGTTGGTTTTCCAATAAGCCACTCTTTCTCCAAGAATCTGTGTTGGATACCCCTGAGCCAGTTGGTTAAGCCAAACAACAACTTGGAGAGTTGGAAGACAAAAGCTTGCCAGCTTAGTTCATTTCAAGGGATATATTTCCGTGTGTTGAAGATAGATGATATCTTCATCGATTGGTCCCTATGATCAGTTGTTGGACCTATTGTCGTATCAAGACTTTGATTTGAGTATGGGCTATCATCAAATCAAATCAGAACCAACGATGTTCATGATGTTGTCTTACTCGTGGTTGATCCCTCGAGCATACACCATTATATCTTTTGGGTCTGACCAATGCTATCACTTGTTCACATAATTAGGGAATTCCATCTCCATGGAAACCTGGATGAATTGTTGTTGAGCCCATCAGCAACACTGCTACCTTCTCCATGACTCGTGTTGAACATCCAGCTAGTATTGGAAACTTTATAAGCATTATCTTCGTGTTCCGTTCATGAAGCATATGTTTGGATGAAAGTAGTGACTTCCTCTAATTCACGTGCATCTGATGCAAGTTGCCGTCGTGGATTTGAGAAAGTCAATGTTGCTTCTTTTGGAATCATCCCAAAATCGGTCATGCATACGTGCGTAGTATTCTGTGGTTCGGAGACTTGCAACCTTCGTTCTATATGTGTTCCTAGCACACCAAGCCACTGACTGATTTGTTCCAGGAGAAGGAGTTCCTTTTAAGAGCTAACCCGGGCTTAATTGAGAACTTCATTACCTGCGATGATGGTTCCCCTCCTGAACTCGGTAGTGTTTTATTATAAGACTACCATGTGATCATGCTTGTCTGGGACAGCGTGTTCACATGTTGTAGCAGAACCAGCTCATGTTTTGGAGCTTGCTATCGTAGTTCATCCCCTGAGAATCTCGCAACGTCATCTCGTCGATTTGTGTTGCAAACCTTCATTTTTCTTCCTAGACTCGATGAGTCTGGAATATCCTGCCACTAACCAGAACTGAATCTCGGGCATATGTGATGGTGGGAACATTTCCCAAGAATTATAATATTGCCCTCTCGATAACCGGTAAAGTGGATGTCGTGGCCAACACATCCAGCCGGAAGGCCTATTATTGTAGTATCTTGATTGAGGAAGTTTGCCACCTCCCCATAAGGATTTCTTAGGATTTATTCCACTAGTGATTCCCTATGGATTCTTGTGCACCCGAAGTCCAACCTACTACTTGATGTTCAAGATTCCAAGCCACATCTAATGGGTTACGCTAGAACATCAAGGAGAACATTAGAAGCGGAGTGCTAAATGTCTCTCGGTCGATCATCCAGATTCTGCTCCCTTGGCTTCGCTAAGGTCAAATCTGAGAAAGTGTTGTCCTCCTTTGCACCTGCATCCTCCATCACCATTCATCATGGTAGTATGATGTGTTGCCAGGATCCTCGACACGGATGTTGGTAAAACCTTGATGAATATGGAAATGCTCAAGTTCCTGAGAGCACGCACAAGCTCTAGGTGTTATCATCGGCACTAACTGGAATTGCTCCCAGTTTCCTTCGGTTATGCTAAACCTTTCAAACAGTAGATTCACTCTCTACTGTTGAGCTCCTCCCCAGTTACTAGAATCATTCCTAGCATTTGCATTTTTGTCCCAGCTTGCACCGTCATTGTGCCATCCTACCTTGGATTACCCTTCCCAGTAATTACTGATAAGGACCATCTTCAAAAGTGGTCCCACCAGGGGTTCCGACCATTTCCGGTGATAAGCAAATCACCCCTTGTGTTGTCTTCAACAAGGTAGTCCACATCGTCCATCCTAGCCCGAGTGTGTCGTTCTCCCGAACTCCCTCGAACGATCGTTTGTGATTGCCTTAGGCTGGCATAAAGAGTTTCAATGATATTTATATCAAAAGTAATTCCTTTTGCCACTTAAGGGAATATTTCTACAAGTCACCTTCCCTAAGGTGCCTCTATGGAATCATGGCAATTATCTCCTCGCTACTTTGAAACCATGCACCGTCTTATTCAGCGTGGAATTGTGCTTATCAACTTGAATCTTCGTTCTCTGTTTCACTTCATCCCTCTCTCGATGTATGTGTTGAGTCTCAGCTCAAGAGATACTCAACGTCGCATTCCGTGAGTTGATCGTGAGTTGCTCGATCTTTAAGGAGATCGATTTCTATAGAGTTTTCCCTTGTCGTCATCGTGTTGGATGAAGATCTCGAAAGCAAAGACGTCAACATTAATTGAAGCAACGGATCAACATCTTCGCGAAGAGCAATTGGATAATGAAGATGGTGTTAGCTTGTACCCTCTGTCTTCTTACCTCACGTCTTGAATCTCGGGACGAGATTCTTGTTTAGTGGGGGTGAGCTGTCACAGCCCCAGATCAGCCCTTGTCTGACTTTGCTTGTTCCTCATGCATCATGTTTAAATTTTGCTTAAACTTGAAATAGGGGTGATCAATCCCTAGCACCCAAAAGAACTCAACTAGGTTCAACTTAAAAACATTTTCAATGAACCCAAATGCCCTTTAGAAAAGTTCATGATTTTCGATAAAGGTAAAAACCTCTGCCAAAAATGATAAACATATTTCTAGGTCATTTTTGGATTTTTGAATTAACTCATATTGTATTTGAATTGGGGCATTTAAATCCTATAAATATTTTAAATGCTCTAATAATTCTGAAACTAGTTGAGGGCTGTTGGAAATATTTTCAAAAGTGCCCACAATTTTTATCAGGATTTTACAAAATGAGTTAGTATTTTTACTAATTCAAAATAGATCAAATAAATAGAAAACAGAAACAATTAAAGGAAAGAGAGAGAAAGGAGTATTACCTGGCGCTTACCTGGACTGGGCCGGCCCACCTGGCCCATGCCAGTCACCACCCACCTTTGCCAGTAGGCAGAGGAGGGGGACAGCGCACCGCCGCCGAGCACGCGCCCGCGCCACCTCCTGCTTCCCCGGCCCCTCCTGGCGATGCCACGACGACGCCCCGAAGCTCCTCGCTCCTCTCCCTCACTCTCTGCTCTCTCCCTCGCCCTCTGTCTCTCTCCCCACAGCACCACCGAACGGAGCCGTCGCCACCGTCGCCGTTGCCGTGGCCACCGAGCCCCCCCTCGCCTAGCTAGGATATCCAGAGGAACCGCCATCGTCTCCTACGTCTCCTCGACGAAGGAAGCAAGCCCCGACGCCCGGAAGCGTCGCCATCGAGCTTGTCCCCGCCGCCTCTGGCCGGAGATCGCCGGTGTCGATTCGCCTCGACCAGAGCGTCCCCGAGCCCGCTGAGTCCTCCCTTGAGATCACTGTGAGCCCCTGAACCGTTTCCCCCTACTCCCAGGCTCGATTGCGAGCTTTAGCTAGACTAGCCACCGTGCCCGAAGCTCGCCGCCGCATGAGCTCGTCGCCGTCGTGGCTCCGGCGACCAAATGGCCCCGCGCGTGCGTCCGTTGCACTCGCGACGTTCCGTAGAGCAACTCTAGCGCGATAGCCCGTTTGTTTGCAAGCCGCAGCGCTAACCCCCGCACCCACCCGAGCTCCGGCGGCCGCCCAAGTGCTCGCCGCCGGCGAACCAGGCCACCCCGCGACCTTCTGACACCTCCCCTGGATGCGGAAGAGCGTGGGCTACCTCCTGGTGGTTCCCGCGCGTTCAACCGCCGTCTGTAGCTCAAGTCCGGCGAGTTGCCGCCGCAGTTTTGGTTGTCGCCGGCGAAACTCCGGCGAGGACCGACGTGGCGCAGTCATTAGCGCTAATCCCTGCCAGCTCAGCCGCCCTTAGCCACTGACAATGGGCCCCGCAGCAGGTCAAAGTGCTAGTCAACGCGGGATTAGTGACTGTCTCACTGACCAGTGGACCCCACTGGTCAGGTTTGACCTGGAACGGGTCCGTTGACCTGCTGAGGTCAGCATGACCTAATGCTGACGCAGTTAATCATTTTCTGGTTTTGAAATAATTAAGAAAATTCCAGAAAATGCCCTAACTTCTAAAATTCATAGAAATTCAACCGTAGCTCCAAATGAAATGATTTATATATGAAAAATTATCAGAAAAATCCAAAGAATCTGTTTATGGCATCCTCATGCATGTTTGAACAACTTACAGCCACTGTATATGACAATTTGAATAAATGGCATTTGAAATGTCTTATATGGAGTTTGAATTTGAACCTAAGGTTCAAACCAACTCCATTTAATATGTTGCTAGCTGCATTAGCTCAAAACACATTCATATTGCCATGTCATGATCATGCATCATATTGTGCATTGCATTGATTGTGTTTCCTCTCTGTTGCCGGTATTGTCCCCTCTCGATAGCCGTGTTTCCGACGATGAGTTCGATGACACTAATGAAGACTCAATGCTATCTTCGGAAGTGTCAGGCAAGCATAACCCCTTGTTCATTCCGATACAATCCCACTCTCTCGCTCCTGCTCTCTTTACTGCATTAGGAAAACAACGATTCAACTGTTACATGCTGTGGTAGTTGAACCCCTTATCCTCTGCATGACCTGTCATTGTCACAGTAAATAGATGAAACCCACTAGCATGAGTAGGAGTTGTTTGAGCCCTGATGTGCCTACTCATTCATGCTTGTTTGTCATGCCTGCTATTGCTTAGAGTTGTGTCAGGTCTGATTCATCGGGGATGAATTGGAATGGTGATGAACATGTCCTACTGTGTGTGAGCTAAGTGTGTGAACACGATTTGGTAAAGGTAGCGGTGAGAGGCCATGTAGGAGTACATGGTGGGTTGTCTCATTGCAGCCGTCCTCAGGAACTGAGTTCTGTGTTTGTGATCCATGATACAGTTACTACCACGCATTGGGCCCGAAACCAATGGACCCTCTCGGCTTCTTAATCACCCTTGTCCTCTGTCCAGGAGTTGCAAGTAGTTTCTGGTGTTTGTAGTATGCTGGAGGCCGTGGGCAGCGCTGACCGGAGGGGTGGGCTGTGATGCGGTAGGCACGTGGCCGGTGTACCGGGCGCCCGTTTGGTGTCTCGGAACCCTGCACACATCGTTCGGGGCCGTATGTGGAAACCTCGGCCGGACTCCCTGCGGATGGAACCTGAATAGGCGATAAACCTGGACTAGAGACTTGAGTGTTTAGGTAGGCTGTGGCCGACACCCTCGCTGGGCTTCCGCTTGAAGGTTGCCGAGTACATGTCGTGTAACGGCGGTAAGTGGTGAGAGCGTGTGTGTCGAAGTACACCCCTGCAGGGTTAATATGATCTATTCGAATAGCCGTGTCCGCGGAAATGGACTTCTGGGTTGCCTATAACAGTTCATAGACAAGTGAAAGTGGATACTCTAAAATGCGCAAGATAAGCGTGAGTGCTATGGATGGCGTTCTCGTAGGGAGACGGGAGCGGATCCATAGTGGAGTATTGATATGGTGAATATGTGGACTCGTGTGCGCCACCTCAAAAGAGTTGCTTGCAGTCGTAGTTCAGGATAGCCACCGAGTCAAAGCTGGCTTGCTGCAGTTAAACTCCACCACCCCCTTTGTTGATACCGATGCATATGTAGATAGTTCTGATGTAAGTCTTGCTGGGTACATTTGTACTCACGTTTGCCTATTTTATGTTTTGCAGAGAGACGTCAGTCTCGCTAGTAGTTCCGTGTGGACTTCGACGTTTAGCTTGATACCTCAGCTACGATCTTGTGCCCTCGGCAGGATCTAGTAAATAGTCAGGCTTCTCAGCCTTTTTCATTTGTAGATGTCTGTACTCAGACATGTTAAGCTTCCGCATGTGCTTTGACTTGTATGCTCTGAATGTTGGGTCATGAGACCCATGTTTGTAATATCTGGCTCTTCGGAGCCTAATGAATAAATACTCTGAGTCGTAGAGTCTTGTTGTGATGCCATGTTGTATTTGCACATATCGAGCATATTGTGTGTATGATTGAAATGCTTGGTATGTGTGGGATTCGACAATCTAGTTGTCTATCCTTAGCAGCCTCTCTTATGGGGAAATGTAGTCTAGTGCCTCCTTGAGCCATAGTAGTCCGCTACAGCCCGGTTCACCGGAGTCCTGCTAGCCCAGCACTACTGCTCTGGACACTTGACTGGCCGGCATGTGTTTCATATCGTTCCTGTGTCTGTCCCCTCGGGGAAATGTCACGCGGTGACATCCGGAGTCCTGCCTAGCCTGCTACAGCCGGGTTCCCGGAGTCCTGTTAGCCCAGTGCTACAGCCCGGATTCTCACGCTGCTGACCGACACGTTCGATGTTGATTCCCGTATGCCTGTCCCCATACGTTAGTGCCGCTTTGGGTTCACGACTAGCCATGTCGGCCCGGGTTCTCTGTCATATGGATGCTAGCGACATTGTCATATACGCGAGCCAAAAGGCGCAAACGGTCCCGGGCCATGGTATGGCGACACCCGTGGGAGTACCGTGCGTGAGGCCGCAAAGTGATATGAGGTGTTACAGGCTAGATCGGTGTGACTTGGAATCGGGGTCCCGACACCATGGCCGAACACAACGCCTCCGTCGAGCTCCTCGTCGTGGCCACGCTCGCCGATGAGCTCGTCCGAACTCGCAGTCGTGCTCAGCACGCGCGTAGGGCCCCGTAGCGCTAGCTAGCTCACTCCGCCGTGTCGTGTATCACCGGATCCGCCCATGCCCGAACTCCGGAGCCGCCTTCGCCGCTCGCCGTCGCTGTCTCCGGCCTTTCCCGGTCAAGCCGCCGCCGCAGCTCACATCGCCGGCGCGCGTGCCCTGCCCTGCTCCCCCCACACGCCTGCCACAGCCTGCATCGGCCCGGCGTGCCTCGCTGCATCGCCGTGCGCGCAGCCCCACCCCGCGCCTACCCACCACCTCCTGCTAGCGCCGCTCGCGCTCATCGCGCCTCGCTCGCCTGCCGCAGTTCTCGCGGCCGGTTGCGTCCCCTGGCCGCGCCGCGCCGGCGCCCCCGCTAGCCTCGTCGAGGCCATGGCCTCGCCCGGGCGTAGCGCCCCTCGGGCACGGGCGCCCACCCGTTAACCCGCCCGGCCCGCTGGCCTTGTGCCACTGGCCTATGGGCCCCAGCGCCTTGGCCTAAAAAAATTAATTAAAATTAGTTAAATAGATTAATTAATTAATCAACGAATTAATTAACTTAATTAATTTAGATTAATTAACATAACTTAATTAACCTGTCTAATTAAGCTAGCTAACATTCTATGACAATGGGACCCCTGTCAGTTTGGCTGGTCAACAGGTCAAAGTTGACTGCTGACATCACTCTGACCTCATGCTGACATAATTATTCATTTTCTATCGAATTTAATAATTGATAATAATTTTAGAAAATGGCTAAAACAAGAATAAATCATAGAAAATAATCCGTAGCTCGGATGAAAAATCTTTATACAAGAAAGTTGCTCAGAATGACGAGACGAATCCGAATACGCTCCCCGTTCATCTGTCACATGCCCCTAGCATAGCGAACATCGAACTTTTCCCCTCCGGTTCGTCTGTCCGAAAATGCCTAACTCCGAGAAAACTTTCCGGACGTTATCCCCCTTCGCCGGTATCGTGTAACACTTCGTTAGAATACCCCTACTCTGCGTATTGTCATGTTATACACTTGTTTGCTCTGTATTTACTGTTTCTTCCCCCTCTTCTCTTCGGTAGACCCCTTGACGGCTGCCGATGCCGCTGTGATCGACTACGTCACCGACGACCCCTCCTTCTTGTCTGAGCAACCAGGCAAGCCCCCCCCTTTGATCATCCCGATATCGCCCATTCCATCCTCTCATGCTTGCATTAGATTTTGCTACTGTTGTTGTTTGCTCCTATTCTGATGCATAGCCTGCTTTTGTAACCTGCTCATTGTACCTTACCTGCTTATCCTAAACTGCTTAGTATAGGTTGGTTAGTGATCCATCAGTGACCCCCACCTTGTCCTTGTTGCCCCTGCTTCATCATCGATGACTCGATCAACGTGATCGACGACCAGAGCCCGACACCTCACATCACATCACGCCCGCTTTTTGCTGCTCGACTCTGCAGAGCTACTATCGAGTGCCGAGGGTGATCCCTCAAAAGGCACTCCTGATGATAATTCTGTAGTGTAGCTATTCAGTCGTGGTCATCGAGGGTGATTTCCTCTTTCACCATTCCCGATACGGCTATATCGTGCAACACCTCAAGTGTGAACCTCGAGGGTGGACCCTCTTACGTTCACCTTGATGACTACATCGAGTGGAATCCTCCGTCGGTGATTCCTCGGGTTTTCCCCTTGATGTTTGGACACACGGTTACCTTGACTTTACTTGAGACCTTTGTTGAAGTCGGGTCGGCCCTGAGGGGTACCCGCGAGTTGATGTGAAAGTCGGGCGGGCCCTTTGAGCACCCGCGAGTTTTCTACATGTCACGGCCGGGCAGTCTGGGCCCTTGCCGTAGGTCCATGAGACGGGGCGACGGGGTCACATTATCGTGAGTCTCTGCTCGTCTCCGCGAGCCCCCAATGCACTAATGAGTTTGGGTATTTGTTCTGAGTTGGCCTTTGGCCTTTGCGCACTAACCACCACGCGAGACTAGATATGGGCCTCGACGTCGCAGTATCAGCTGAAGCTTTGTCAGACGTCCAGTTCAGCACTGCGGCATGGTCGGATCATGCTGGCCATCTGAGGCGGTGCTGGTATCCACCCTACTCGCAACGAGCCGGAGTGCAACGGGCGATGGGCCCAAGACCCCGGGGCACTTAGGATGTATACCGGCGGGGACCTCTCTGCTGAGCCTAGGTAGGGCTGCGAGGTGTTGATCTTCCGAGGCCGGGCATTGACCCCAGAAAGGTGTGTCCGGCCAGAGTGATCGAGCGTGTTGGGTAACGTGGTGCACCCCTGCAGGGAAGATATATATATATACTAATACCGTGTCCACGGTAATGGACGTTCAGACTTGTATCCGGATCTTATATAACTAGAAATGGATACTTGAGATATGTGATGGATATGTGGCTCCGAGATTACTTTCTCGTAGGGAGTCGAGGAAGGATCTCTGGGCGTTGATGTTACAACATGGTTGTTAAATATAAACTGCTATTCTTTACTCTTCTACATGCTGCAAGATGCTTGGAGCTGCTTGAAGATGCTAGTCTTCGATAGGCTAGGCCTTCCCCTCTATTCTGGCTTTCTGCAGTTTAGTCCACAGATACAGCCCTTCCTTTTGATACCAATGCATACTTAGTTTAGATCTGATGCTTGCGAGTACTTTGGATGAGTACTCACGGTTGCTTTGCTCCCCCTTTTCCCCCTTCCTTCTTCTTTCCGGTTGATGCAACCAGATGGTGGATCCCTGGAGCCAGATGCCACCACCGACGAATACTACTACATGGAGACCGCCGACGACTAGGAGTAGTTAGGAGGTCCCAGGCAGGAGGCCTTGCCTCTTCGATCATTGATTTTTGTGCTAGCCTTCTTAAGGCAGCCTTGTTTAACTTGATGTCTGTACTCAGATATTGTTGCTTCCGCTAACGCTTGTGTTTCGAGCATCTGTATTCGAGCCCTCGAGGCCCCTGGCTTGTAAGATGAAGCTTGTATTGTTTTATTTGTGTCTAGAGTTGTGTTACGATATCTTCCCGTGAGTCCCTGATCTTGATCGTACACATTTGCGTGTATGATTAGTGTATGGTTGAATCGGGGGCGTCACACCCCTGCATAGTTCACCCCCCAACCGTGCTGACTAGACCACACACAGAAATACAAACCCCTTATGTCTCTATAACGAGCAGACACACATTTCAAAACGGAAGTAGGAACATTAGAATCATATGAAATTCGTATTTGAACAAATAAACTAAGGAATTATGAGTGGCATAATGTTTAGCTTCAAGGGTGGAGTGTTGGTAGTGCGACACAAAGCAAGTAGGCAGATTGTATTCCATGTAAAAGATCGAAGCCTATGTAAAAGCTGGAAATGACACTTTCTTTCTATACATTGCAGTGTTCGTTGCCCACACATGATGGAAGAGATCACATAGAGAAATACTATTCACTCATGTCTACGGTTGCAGTATTTAGAAACAGGGTGGTCCACCCTAAAAGAATATTGACAACAAATATGACAATGCAAGCATAGATGTAGTGAATCAATCATTTACTTGTGAGCTTACTAGGACAAGTATGCAGAATTGTAACTGCAGTAAGAGACCGTCCAAAATCTGAATCAAGAAGTTTGTCTAGCACTTATTGTTTGCAACTAATCAACGTGAATAATTGGATATTATATCAAATGAGTAAGAAAGACAAGTAAAATTGTCAACAAACCTGGCTTGCAGTAGTAATCTGGGTCAATGTCACTACGACCAACAATCCAAAATGACTAGTGTCTGTTCCTAGGGCCGGAATTTTGAAAACCCTGTGAACTCTACTGATACTAAAGATTACCGAAATACATCTGAACCATTATGTTTAGGTAGAACTGAGCACACAACAAACCCTAATGACAGTCCTGCCTAATGAGTAATGAATCAATTAGAAAATGGGTGATGAGGAGTGGTTGCTGAGTGCTGAGGACTTATCTCAGGATAAATCGGGTTGGCTTAGTGGGTGCTGCACGCCTGAGCCCTGAACGGATTGGGAAGGTAGGCACGGCGGCGCGCCCGGGCAGCGGTAACGCTGTTGGGCGAGCGGCTCCTGACCTCCTGTTAGTCCGGCGTCTCCTCCTAGAGTCATGCCGTCCGGGGACAGCAAGTCACCGGCGAGGCAGGCGGCTGAGGGCGAGTAGAGATCAGAAGCGCGCGGCAGAACAGAGGGGAATCGGGGCCTGGGATGACCCATAATCCTAGGGTGGGCCGGCCCCTATGGGCACCCTGTAGAGATACACACCCGAGCGGCGAACATGCATTTTCGAAACTAATTTAGGAACATTTAGCTGACCAATTAAACAAATCTGTTTTAATAATATCAGATTCATATTTGAACAACTAAGCTTGTTTAGCTTGATGGGTCGAGCAGTGCTATTATGACACGAAGCACGTATTCTGATCGTATAGTGATCATAAAAGGGGGAAACCGGAAATGATATTTAGCAGCCATTGTTTGCTTCGAACTAAGAACTAAATTCTAAGAGATGAAAAGAAATTAGAGTAACCAAGTTAAGATCTATTTTCTGGTTGAGATCAAAAAGTTGAGGAGATATGAAGTACCACCACTCTTGCGGCGCCGTGTAGGCATCGGGGGTGCGATGGCTGTCGGTGGCATTGCAGCATATCTGCGACGGTAGACGGGTGCATCGGGGGATAAGTCCCGTTGCGGTGGAAGAGAAGGTCGTGTGAGTGGCCCCGGCAAAGAGGACGACGGCACCGATGAAGCGAGAGGACATGATGGAAGGCTCTTGCTCCGTCACCGTGGATGAGAAACGTCCATCTCTAGCAGTCGACAATGCGGTCTTGGTAGGCGCTCCGGCATGGTGGAGGACGGTGGCGATGGATGTGGTGGAGGACGACGGTGATGGATGTGGTGGAGGACGGCGGCGATGGATGGGGTGGCGAACGGAGGCTGGTGTGGGGATGGTGTTCTAGTGCGGACGGTGTATGAATGGGAAAATGGAGGGAGAGGTATGGGGAACCATGTTTTTGGGACGCGCCTGTCTGAAATATGGGAAAGTTACGAACTTAGCCCCCGTTTAAAATTTGGACGTCTCATCGGTTGGGGATACGACGGTAATCTCGCATCTCGCCAATATTTCCCAAAGCGATTTCGGGCGAGGAGAGGGTGGTTGGCGCCCATGATGTATGAACGGGGCTGACAGGTAGGGCGGTTGTGTCACGTGTGAGTGAAGTTACAAACCTGCCCCTATTGAAAATATTTGCCTACATCGATTTCGGCCGAGTCGAGTTTGTTTTGCCGCCCACCGTGTATGAATGGGGAAATGGAGGGAGAAACAGAGGTCTTTCGGACGAGCTTGAATCCAATGTGTTTTGCCGCCCATGTTTGGCGCCCACTGATACGTCTCCGTTGTATCTACTTTTCCAAACACTTTTGCCCTTGCTTTGGACTCTAACTTGCATGATTTGAATGGAACTAACCCGGACTGACGTTGTTTTCAGCAGAATTGCCATGGTGTTATTTTTGTGCAGAAATAAAAGTTCTCGGAATGACCTGAAAATCAACGGAGATTATTTTTGGAAATAATAAAAAATACTGGCGAAAGAATCAAGACCAGGGGGCCCACCCCTGTCCACGAGGGTGGGGGCGCGCCCCCTGCCTCGTGGGCCCCCTGGAGCTCCACCGACCTCAACTCCAACTCTATATTCACGTTCGGGGAGAAAAAAATCAGAGCGAAGGATTCATCGCGTTTTACGATACGGAGCCGCCGCCAAGCCCTAATCTCTCTCGGGAGGGCTGATCTGGAGTCCGTTCGGGGCTCCGGAGAGGGGAACCCGTCGCCGTCGTCATCATCAACCATCCTCCATCACGAATTTCATGATGCTCACCGCCATGCGTGAGTAATTCTGCCGTAGGCTTGCTGGACGGTGATGGGTTGGATGAGATTTATCATGTAATCGAGTTATTTTTGTTAGGGTTTGATCCCTAGTATGCATTATGTTCTGAGATTAATGTTGCTATGACTTTGCTATGCTTAATGCTTGTCACTAGGGCCCGAGTGCCATGATTTCAGATATGAACCTATTATGTTTTCATGAAGATATGTGAGTTCTTGATCCTATCTTGCAAGTCAATAGTCACCTACTATGTGTTATGATCCGGCAACCCCGAAGTGACAATAATCGGGACCACTCCCGGTGATGACCGTAGTTTGAGGAGTTCATGTATTCACTAAGTGTTAATGCTTTGGTCCGGTACTCTATTAAAAGGAGGCCTTAATATCCCTTAGTTTCCAATAGGACCCCGCTGCCACGGGAGGGTAGGACAAAAGATGTCATGCAAGTTCTTTTCCATAAGCACGTATGACTATATTCGGAATACATGCCTACATTACATTGATGAATTGGAGCTAGTTCTGTGTCACCCTATGTTATGACTGTTACATGATGAACCGCATCCGGCATAATTCTCCATCACCGATCCAATGCCTATGAGCTTTTCACATATTGTTCTTTGCTTATTTACTTTTCCGTTGCTACTGTTACAATCACTACAAAACCCAAAAATATTACTTTTGCTACCGCTACCATTACTTCCATACTACTTTGCTACTAAATACTTTTTTGCAGATACTAAGTTATCTAGTGTGGTTGAATTAACAACTCAACTGCTAATGCTTGAGAATATTCTTTGGCTCCCCTTGTGTCGAATCAATAAATTTGGGTTGAATACTCTACCCTCGAAAACTGTTGTGATCCCCTATACTTGTGGGTTATCAAGACTATTTTCTGGCGCCGTTGCCGGGGAGCATAGCTCTATTCTTTGAGTCACTTGGGATTTATATCTGCTGGTCACTATGAAGAACTTGAAAGACGCGAAAACAAAAATTTATCCCTCAACTACGAGGGGAGGTAAGGAATTGCCATCTAGCTCTGCACTTGATTCACCTTCTTTTTTGAGTAAACTTGCGACACCTAAACCTGCTTCTGCTATTAATTCTGATATGTCGCATGTTATTGATGATGCCACTTCTTCTATGCTTGATAATACTGTGCCACTAGGTGAATTTCTTGATGAACAACTTGCTAGGGCTAGAGAGAATGAAATTATTGAAACTGATAATATTGATGAAAGTGATGATGAAGATTCTCCCCTTAGCCTGTTGTGCCTGAGGGTTATGTTATGGATGAAGAAACTGCTAGAGACTTTCTTGCTTGCAATGATAGAAGTGATCTTAAGAAATTATTAGCTAAACTGAAAGAAAAATATCTGAATGCTAGAATGAAATATGATCCTGCTTATGCTACTTCACCTATCTTTGTTACTGATAAGGATTATGATTTCTCAGTCGATCCTGAGATAATTACTTTGGTTGAATCTGATCCTTTTTATGGCTATGAATCTGAAACTGTTGTGGCACATCTTACTAAATTAAATGATATAGCCACCCTATTCACTAATGATGAGAAAACTCGCTATTATTGTATCCTTAAATTATTTCTGTTCTCATTAAAGGGTGATCCTAAGATATGGTTTAATTCTATTGATCCTGGTTGTGTGCGTAGTCCCCAGGATATGATTTATTACTTCTCTGCTAAATATTTCCCTGCTCATAAGAAACAAGCTGCTTTAAGGGATATATATAATTTTGTGCAAATTGAAGAAGAGAATCTCCCACAAGCTTGGGGGAGGCTTCTCCAATTACTTAATGCTTTGCCTGATCATCCTCTCAAGAAAAATGAAAATACATGATATCTTTTATAATGGACTAACCGATGCTTCCAGAGACCACCTGGATAGTTGTGCTGGTTGTGTTTTCAGGGAAAGAACTGTTGATGAAGCTGAAATTTTATTGAATAATATGTTGACCAATGAAAATAATTGGACACTTCCTGAACCAACTCCTAAGCCAACTCCAAAGAAAAGGGGTATTCAATTTCTCAGTCCTGAAGATATGCAAGAGGCAAAGAAATCTATGAAAGAAAAAGGCATAAAAGCTGAAGATGTTAAGAATTTACCTCCTGTGGAAGAAATACATGGTCTTAATTTGCCGCCTGTCAAAGAAATACATGGTCTTGATAACCCGACACAGGTAGTAAAGGTCAATTCCCTCTATAGATTTGATGAAGGTGATATTCCTCGTTACAAGTCTGCTAGCCAATGCTTAGATGAGTTTGATAATTTTATGGTTAAAGCAAGAAGATTTTAATGCTTATTTTGGTAGACAATTAAAACGCAATGCTTATATGATTGAACACTTGAGTGATTATATGTCTATAGTTAAAGGTGAACTTAAACTCATTAGTAAACATGCTTCTATGGTTACCACTCAAGTAGAACAAGTGCTTGCTACCTCTTGAGCACTGCGTAGGTTTTCCCTTGAAGAGGAAAGGGTGATGCATCAAAGCAGCGTAAGTATTTCCCTCAGTTTTTGAGAACCAAGGTATCAATCCAGTAGGAGGCCACTGATACGTATCCAACGTATCTATATTTTTTTATTGTTCTATGTTATATTATATTCTGTCTTGGACATTATTGGGCTTTATTATACACTTTTATATTATTTTTGGGACTAACCTATTAACCAGAGGCCCAGCCCAGAATTGCTGTTTTTTTGCCTATTTCAGAGTTTCGCAGAAAAAGAATATCAAACGGAGTCCAAACGGAATGAAACCTTCGGGAACGTGATTTTCGGAACGAACGTGATCCAGAGGACTTGGACCCTACGTCAAGACATCAACCAGGAGGGCACGAGGTAGGGGGCGCGCCTACCCCCCCCCCCCAGGCACGCCCTCCACCCTCGTGGGCCCCCTGTTGCTCCACCGACGTACTCCTTCCTCCTATATATACCTACGTACCCCCAAACTACCAGATACGGAGCCAAAAACCTAATTCCACCCCGTGAGATCCCATCTTGGGGCCTGTTCCGGAGCTCCACCGGAAGGGGCATCGATCATGGAGGGCTTCTACATCAACACCATAGCCTCTCCGATGATGTGTGAGTAGTTTACCTCAGACCTTCGGGTCCATAGTTATTAGCTAGATGGTTTCTTCTCTCTTTTTGGATCTCAATACAATGTTCTCCCCCTCTCTCATGGAGATCTATTCGATGTAATCTTCTTTTGCGGTGTGTTTGTTGAGACCGATGAATTGTGGGTTTATGATCAAGTTTATCTATGAACAATATTTGAATCTTCTCTGAATTCTTTTATGTATGATTGGTTATCTTTACAAGTCTCTTCGAATTATCAGTTTGGTTTGGCCTACTAGATTGATCTTTCTTGCAATGGGAGAAGTGCTTAGCTTTGGGTTCAATCTTGCGGTGTCCTTTCCCAGTGACAGTAGGGGCAGCAAGGCACGTATTGTATTGTTGCCATCGAGGATAACAAGATGGGGTTTATATCATATTGCATGAGTTTATCCCTCTACATCATGTCATCTTACTTAAAGCGTTACTCTGTTCTTATGAACTTAATACTCTAGATGCATGCTGGATAGCGGTCGATGTGTGGAGTAATAGTAGTAGATGCAGGCAGGAGTCGGTCTACTTGTCGCGGACGTGATGCCTATATACATGATCATACCTAGATATTCTCATAACTATGCTCAATTTTTTCAATTTCTCAACAGTAATTTGTTCACCCATCGTAATACTTATGCTCTCGAGAGAAGCCACTAGTGAAACCTATGCCCCCCGGGTCTATTTTCCATCATATTAATCTTCCATCAACAAGCTATTTTCATTGCCTTTTATTTTACTTTGCATCTTTATCATAAAAATACCAAAAATATTATCCTATCGTATCTATCAGATCTCACTCTCGTAAGTGACCCTGTAGGGATTGACAACCCCTTATCGTGTTGGTTGCGAGGATTTATTTGTTTGTGTAGGTGCGGGGGACTCGTGCGTGGCCTCCTACTGGATTGATACCTTGGTTCTCAAAAACTGAGGGAAATACTTACGCTACTTTGCTGCATCACCCTTTCCTCTTCAAGGGAAAACCAACGCAGTGCTCAAGAGGTAGCAAGAAGGATTTCTGGCGCTGTTGCCGGGGAGTCTACGCAAAAGTCAACATACCAAGTACCCATCACAAACCCTTATCTCCCGCGTTACATTATTTGTCATTTTCCTCTCGTTTTCCTCTCCCCCACTTCACCCTTGCCGTTTTATTCGCCCTCTCTTTTTTGTTCGCCTCTTTCTCGCTTGCTTGTCGTTATGGCTAGCTCGGTCTTTATCCCTTCATCTCCCAACTTTGAAGTCCTCCACTTCAAGAAAAGACAAGGGGAAAATTTAAAAGATGCTTGGTTCAGGATGCTCGAATCTTATCGTAATTGCAATATAGAGGGAGATCTTAAAATTTTTCTTCACAATTTTTATGTTGGGCTAACCTTGCCCATAGACAACTCCTCGATTTTCCGTCAAAGGCAATTTTATCGATACTGATCCTAGCTTCACTTATGAGATCATAGAGGGGATAGTGGGAGTTCTCCCCCTACAAAAAGTATCATCCTTTACCCAAGAAGAGACTCAAATCCTAGATAAATTATGTGAGTTACAAAAAGTTGTTGAACCTCTTAAAAGTATTGGTGGGAATATCAACCGCATGAATAATCTGATTACACTTTGCAATAAGCGGCTGGATACTTTAGATCAAAACATCACCGAGCATAACTCCATTAAGAAATTTCCTAACAAAGATGGCAATACCTAGATCTATCCTTGCTTTTATGCCTAGCTAGGGGCGTTAAACGATAGCGCATCTTGGGAGGCAACCCAATTTCATTTTTTTTTGCTTCTTGCTTCTGTTTAGGAATAACTATTTTATCTAGCCTCTGGTTAGATGTGTTTTTATGTTTTAATTAGTGTTTCTGCCAAGTTTAACCTATAGGATCTTCTTGGATGATACTTATTTGATCTTGCTGAAAATTCCAGAAACTTTCTGTTCACGAAAATAATTGTTAAAAATCACCAGAACGTGATAAAATATTGATTCCAATTGCTGCTGATCAATAAACAAAATTTCTAGGTTTTCCTATTTTGGCTGAATTTTGAGTTCCATAAGTTTGCGTTAGTTACAGATTACTACAGACTGTTCTGTTTTTGACAGATTCTGTTTTTCGTGTGTTGTTTGCTTATTTTGATGAATCTATGGCTAGTAAAATAGTTTATAAACCATAGAGAAGTTGGAATACAGTAGGTTTAACACCAATATAAATAAAGAATGAGTTAATTACAGTACCTTGAAGAGGTCTTTTGTTTTCTTTCGCTAACGGAGCTTACGAGATTTTCTGCTGAGTTTTGTGTTGTGAAGTTTTCAAGTTTTGGGTGAAAGATTTGATGGATTATGGAACAAGGAGTGGAAAAAGCCTAAGCTTGGGCATGCCATGGCACCCCAAGATAATGTAAGTACACCTAAAAGCCAAAGCTTGGGGATGCCCCGGAAGGCATCCCCTCTTTCGTCTACTTCCATCGGTAACTTTACTTGGAGCTATATTTTTATTCACCACATGATATGTGTTTTGCTTGGAGCATCTTGTATTATTTGAGTCTTTGTTAGTTTACCAAAACAATCCTTGCTGTACACACCTTTTGAGAGAGTCACACTTGATTCGGAATTTATTAGAATACTCTATGTGCTTCACTTATATTTTTTGAGCTATATAGTTTTTGCTCTAGTGCTTCACTTATATCTTTTAGAGCACGGTGGTGGATTTGTTTGATAGAAACAGTTGATCTCTCATGCTTCACTTATATTATTTTGAGAGTCTTAAAATAGCGTGGCAATTTGCTTTAATTAATATCATGATAAATTTGATGCTTGATAATTGTTTTGAGATATAAAGGTAGTAATATCATAGTTGTGCTAGTTGAGTAATTATGGAATTGAAAAATACATGTGTTGGATTTTGTGATGCCCATAGCATGCACGTATGGTGAACCGTTATGTAACGAAGTCGGAGCATGAAGTATTTGTTGATTGTCTTCCTTCGTGTGGCTGTCAGGATCGCGCGATGGTTAACTCCTACCAACCCTTCCCCTAGGAGCATGCGTAGTAGTACTTTGCTTCGAGGGCTAATACATTTTTGCAATAAGTATATGAGTTCTTTATGACTAATGTGAGTCCATGGATTATACGCACACTTACCTTTCCACAATTTTCTAGCCTCTTTGGTACCGCGCATTGCCCTTTCTCACCTTGAGAGTTGGTGCAAACTTCGCCGATGCATCCAAACCCCGTGATATGATATGCTCTATCACACATAAACCTCCTTATATCTTCCTCAAAACAGCCACCATACCTACCTATCATGGCATTTCCATAGCCATTCCGAGATACATTGCCATGCAACTTTCCACCGTTTCATTTATCATGACATACTCCATTATTTTCATATTGCTTTGCATGATCATGTAGTTGACATTGTATTTGTGGCAAAGCCACCGTTCATAATTCTTTCATACATGTCGCTCTTGATTCACTGCATATCCCGGTACACCGCCAGAGGCATTCATATAGAGTCATATTTTGTTCTAAGTATTGAGTTGTAATTCATTAGTTGTAAGTAAATAAAAGTGTGATGATCATCATTATTAGAGCATTGTCCCAAGTGAGGAAAGGATGATGGAGACTATGATTCCCCCACAAGTCGGGATGAGACTCCGGACTAAATAAAAAAGAGAAGAGGCCATAAAAAAAGGAGAAAAGGCCCAAATAAAAAAAATGATGAGAGAAAAAGAGAGAAGGGACAATGTTACTATCCTTTTACCACACTTGTGCTTCGAAGTAGCACCGTGATCTTCATAATAGAGAGTCTCTCATTTTGTCACTTTCATATACTAGTGGGAAATTTCATTATAGAACTTGGCTTGAATATTCCAATGACGGGCTTCCTCAAATGCCCGAGGTCTTAGTGAGCAAGCAAGTTGGATGCACACCCACTTAGTTTCTTTTTGAGCTTTCATACACTTATAGCTCTAGTGCATCCGTTGCATGGCAATCCCTACTCCTCACATTAACATCAATTGATGGGCATCTCCATAGCCCGTTGATTAGCCTCGTTGATGTGAGACTTTCTCCTTTTTTGTCTCCTCGTGTGTGGCTCCTACTGGATTGATACCTTGGTTCTCAAAAACTGAGGGAAATACTTATGCTACTTTGCTGCATCACCATTTCCTCTTCAAGGGAAAACCAACGCAGTGCTCAAGAGGTAGCAGCCACACACGAGTCCCTCGCACCTACACAAACAAATAAATCCTTGCAACCAACGCAATAAAGGGGGTTGTCAATCCCTTCACGGTCACTTACGAGAGTGAGATCTGATAGATATGATAAGATAATATTTTTGGTATTTTTGTGATAAAGATGCAAAGTAAAATAAAAGGGAATAAAAATAGCTAAGTGTTGGAAGATTAATATGATGGAAGATAGACCCGAGGGCCATAGGTTTCACTAGTGGCTTCTCTCAAGAGCATAAGTATTTACGGTGGGTGAACAAATTACTGTTGAGCAATTGACAGAATTGAGCATAGTTATGAGAATATCTATGTATGATCATGTATATAGGCATCACGTCCGAGACAAGTAGACCGACTCTTGCCTGCATCTACTACTATTACTCCACACATCGACCGCTATCCAGCATGCATCTAGAGTATTAAGTTCATAAGAATAGAGTAACGCTTTAAGCAAAATGACATGATGTAGAGGGATAAATTCATGCAATATGATATAAACCCCATCTTGTTATCCTCGATGGCAACAATACAATACATGCCTTGCTGCCCCTACTGTCACTGGGAAAGGACACCGCAAGATTGAACCCAAAGCTAAGCACTTCTCCCATTGCAAGAAAGATCAATCTAGTAGGCCAAACCAAACTGATAATTCGAAGAGACTTGTAAAGATAACCAATCATACATAAAAGAATTCAGAGAAGATTCAAATATTGTTCATAGATAAACTTGATCATAAACCCACAATTCATCGGTCTCAACAAACACACCGCAAAAGAAGATTACATCGAATAGATCTCCACGAGAATCATGGAGAACTTTGTATTGAGATCCAAAGAGAGAGAAGAAGCCATCTAGCTAATAACTATGGACCCGAAGGTCTGAGGTAATACACTCACACATCATCGGAGAGGCTATGGTGTTGATGTAGAAGCCCTCCGTGATCGATGCCCCCTCCGGCGGAGCTCCGAAAAAGGCCCCAAGATGGGATCTCACGGGTACAGAAGGTTGCGGCGGTGGAATTAGGTTTTTGCCTCCGTATCTGGTAGTTTGGGGGTACGTAGGTATATATAGGAGGAAGAAATACGTCGGTGGAGCAACGTGGGGCCCATGAGGGTGGAGGGCGCGCCCTGGGGGGTAGGCGCGCCCCCTACCTCGTGCCTTCCTGGTTGATGTCTTGACGTAGGGTGCAAGTCCTCTAGATCACGTTCGTTCCGAAAATCACGTTCCCGAAGGTTTCATTCCGTTTGGACTCCGTTTGATATTCTTTTTCTGCAAAACTCTGAAATAGGCAAAAAACAGCAATTCTGGGCTGGGCCTCCGGTTAATAGGTTAGTCCCAAAAATAATATAAAATTGTATAATAAAGCCCATTAATGTCCAAAACAGAATATAATATAGCATGGAACAATCAAAAATTATAGATACGTTGGAGACGTAACAGGCATCCCCAAGCTTAATTCCTCCTCGTCCTCGAGTAGGTAAATGATAAAAACAGAATTTTTGATGTGGAATGCTACTTGGCATAATTTCAATGTAATTCTATCAATTGTGGTATGAATATTCAGATCCGAAAGATTCAAGATAAAAGTTTAATATTGACATAAAAGTAATAATACTTCAAGCATACTAACTAAGCAATTATGTCCTCTCAAAATAACATGGCCAAAGAAAGTTCATCCCTACAAAATCATATAGTTTAGTCATGCTCCATTTTTGTCACACAAGAATGCTCTCATCATGCACAACCCCGATGACAAGCCAAGCAATTGTTTCATACTTTCGTAATCTCAAACTTTTTCAACCTTCACGCAATACATGAGCGTGAGCCATGGATATAGCACTATGCGTGGAATAGAATATAATGATGGGGGTTATGTGGAGAAGACAAAAAAGGAGAAAGTCTCACATCAACGCGGCTAATCAATGAGCTATGGAGATGCCCATCGATGGATGTTAATGCAAGGAGTAGGGATTGCCATGCAACGGATGCACTAGAGCTATAGATGAATGAAAGCTCAACAAAAGAAACTAAGTGGGTGTGCATCCAACTTGCTTGCTCACGAAGACCTAGGGCATTTGAGGAAGCCCATTGTTGGAATATACAAGCCAAGTTCTATAATGAAAAATTCCCACTAGTATATGAAAGTGACAAAACAATAGACTCTCTATCATGAAGATCATGGTGCTACTTTGAAGCACAAGTGTGGAAAAAAGGATAGTAGCATTGTCCCTTTTTATATATATTTTTGGGCCCTTTTTTTATTTGGCCTTTCTCTCTCTCTCTCTCTCTTTTTATTTGGGATAATGCTCTATGAATGATGATCATCACACTTCTATTTATTTACAACTCAATGATTACAACTCGATACTAAAACAAGGTATGACTCTATATGAATGCCTCCGGCGGTATACCCGGATAGCAATGAATCAAGAGTGGCATGTATGGAAAAATTATGAATGGTGGCTTTGCCACAAATACGATATAAACTACATGATCATGCAAAGCAATATGACAATGATGAACGTGTCATGATAAACGGAACGGTGGAAAGTTGCATGGCAATATATCTCGGAATGGCTATGGAAATGCCATAATAGGTAGGTAAGGTGGCTGTTTTGAGGAGGATATAAGGAGGTTTATGTGTGAAAGAGCGTATTGTAACACCCCAAAAATTTAACCATGATTTATCAATTAAAATTTTGCCAGGAAATTAAATTTTTATTTTCTGGATTTATTTTTTGATTTCAGAACCTCTCTTTTCTTTGATATTGTGGAGGTTTTACCCCAAGTGAAAACTTTCCAAAAATATTATTGGACTTGTATACCCTCTCAAGAAAACATTTCTTTTATCAGTGGATTTATTTGCATAATTGTTTTTCCTGAACTTTATTCTGTTAAACATGATTTTTATAAGCTTTAGAGCCTCTTTTGCACTACAACCATTTGATAAATGCATTTAAAATTTTCACCAAAATTTGGGGATGTCATGTGATGTTTCCACATCACTTTTGTGCAAAAATGACTTTTAGTCATTTGGAGAGTTTGAGCTCTACCCCAAGTTTTCAAATCTGGTCCAGTTTGCACTTTTGCACTACAACCTATTTAAATATTCCTTTAAAACTTCCACCAAAATTAGGGGATGTTAATAGGAGTATAATATTCAACTTTATGCAAAAACCCATTGATGTTGTTTGAAAAATTTGAGCAAAACATCCTCTTTTACTCTCTGGTCCAGTGAGGTGTTTTCTACTACAACCATATTTTAACTTGCCCTAATACCCATGATTCTTTTTCCTGCTCATAAACCACCCTACAAAACCCTTAAGTCCAGGAGAGTGTACCCATTGGAGTATGTTTGGTTCATGCAATTACAGCCTTTAGTTTCTGTCCAGATTTGGTTTTCTCAAAAACTTGCACTAACAAGTTTTTGTTTTTGACAAACTAACCTTGCCACCCTCTTTATCATCCAAAGAGACTATGATGTGGAGTTTTTGGCCACCCCAAGAGTTGCCTAGATGCACCTGGCAATCTGTCAAACACCTTGAGTGCATGCACAGTTTTAGCATGATCTTTTGTTTGCATTGTAAACTTGATCTTCTGACCCAACAAGCTTGTCCACTAAGCTCGTAGCTAACCCTAACCCAGGCCTGCTAATCCCCAGCCTCATCCTATCCTCTAGCACGCCCTGGCATTGCGTCGAGCACGTAGCGTGCGTGCGTTGGGCCTGCCCAGAGCACGCGTTTTGCACGTGCGTGCGCACGAGTCGCCGCGTCCCACTGTCGCCCCTCCACGCTCGTTCTGGCCCTTCCCCACTTGCAGCCGACACGCCCCGACTCCTCCCTCGCCGTCGAGCCGCTCCTGGAGCTCCACAGCGCCGCCGTCAGGTCGGCCGTGGCCGCTAGCGGCCGGCCACAGCCGCCGCTGCCATGGACGGCGCCGCCCGAGCCACACGCGTGCGCCAGCTGCCCTCTGGAGCAGTCCGAACTCATCCACAAGATCGTCTCCAAGCGCTCGTCGCCGCCACGTCCCCCTGCTGCAACAGAATGGCGGTTCGCCGGCGTTCTTATCCTCGGCCGTGGAACCGACCTAGCTACACTATAAATGGAGGCGCCCCCCCCCCCCGAGCTCGTCCGACCCTCAAGCAACCTCGTGCCATCCCCCTAGGGCCCCCACAGCCAGCAATCGACGGTGGGAGGCCATCTCCCCCATCTCCGGCCAGTACAGCCGCCGCCGCCCTCCAGTCCATTCAGTCGCAACCAGAACCCCTCCCGTCCATCCAGTGCTCCCATTCTCTTCCCCTCGGTCTCGCGGAGCCACCCAGCACCTCAAACTCGACGGGGAGCCACCGTAGCCCAAAGCCCCAAATCTCCCGAAGCCACCGTCCGCCGCGAAGCTCGCCGCCGGCGACTCCGTCCATCCCCGCCACCTCCTTGACCGCCGGGAGGACCGCCCTAGACTAGCGAATCCATCCCCGCCCTCAGAACCCCGCGAGGAGCCACCAATCGCCGGCGACGATCGCCGGAGCCCCGCCTTTGTTCGGCCAGAGGACGAAGGAGGCGCGGGCGACCGGTCAAACCTGACCAGTGGGCCCCCTGGACCCACTGTCAGTGACCGCGGTCCGGTCCACGCTGGCATAAGTGGAGGCGTAAACGCAAAGATTTTTGGAGAGGGGAGAAAACTTTCAAAAGTTCTGGAATGCACCCTGCCTCTCCACAACTTGAAGGCAAGCATTCTGAACCCTGGCATAATATTTTTGTGTGTTGTTTGATATGTTTACAACACCCCTCGTCTCAGAGTTTTCGTTATTTTATACGATGAGATGATCATACGCATGAGTGCATGATGAAGATTCTTTGCTGTTGGAAATGGATGCGTTGTGATAGTAATCACCATCGCATGCCTTTCATGCATACCAAAAGGACTTCGGGAAAGCCTCTGTCTTGGGTAGACACGAGCTTGTCTCTAGTTCCTCGTCGAGACGGTTGTGTCCGGTATGGCATGATGAGGTATGCTGAGTGGTGATTCTGTCTGTTGGTTGAAATATATTTGTTATGCTAATCATGCAGGAAATACTTAAACCTCCTGAGTCGACCATAGATCGAGTCTTGTTCCAGTAACCCCCATACTTGTTTCGTACTACCACTTGTCCCTGCCATATGTAGGGTACGGTTCAGTAAGTTGTCAACCCCTTTCTAGCACACACCGTACAGAGAGGCCATGGTGGAAGATACCGGCTGCAGCCGGTAGGCATGCCACCTAGTCCGGGGGCATGGGTGTTTTCGGTTGGAGCCGAAAGGGGTAGCTCCCCTAGTTTGCGCGCGGTATAAATTTTGTGATCCCATGCTAATCGAGGTTGTAGCCTCCCCACTTAGAGTTTCGCTTAACGGGTGTCGTGGGTGATTCCAGACACCGGTAAGTTAGGCTGGTGTGTGCGGTTAGGTGAGTTTTCAATTAAAAGACCGTAGACGGAATTAGTCCCGATGGACTAAAGAAATCCGTTACTCGTGGGTAAAGAGTACACCCTCTGCAGAGATTATATCTATTCGAATAGCCGTGTCCATGGTTAAGGACTACAGTCTGGGATGGGTCAAGTGTCGGTCTTCGGAGGAGAAACTGCTAAACCAGAACATGGAATATGACTTGTGATTTGTGATGATTACGATTATTATTATTATGGACCAACTCTTTATATTATTTGAATTATTGAGTATCCCTGGGATGGTTCTACCTCCTGGATATTCATGGTGGTTACTTTCTTTATAAGCCCTTTATGTGGTGTCGCTCAGACGCCCGACTGTGGCATGCTTGTTGATTGTTTACTTTATAAGCCCTTTATGTGGTGTCGCTCAGACACCCGACTGTGGCATGCTTGTTGATTATTTACTTTATAAGCCCTTTATGTGGTGTCGCTCAGACGCCCGACTGTGGCATGCTTGTTGATTGTTTACTTTATAAGCCCTTTATGCGGTGTCGCTCAGACGCCCGACTGTGGCATGCTTGTTGATTGTTTACTTTATAAGCCCTTTATGTGGTGTCGCTCAGACGCCCGACTGTGGCATGCTTGTTGATTGTTTACTTTATAAGCCCTTTATGTGGTGTCGCTCAGACGCCCGACTGTGGCATGCTATTTATCTGTTTACTTTATAAGCCCTTTATGTGGTGTTCGCACAGACGCCCGACTGTGGCATGTTTGTTACTTATTTTACCTATAAGCCCTTTATGTGGTGTCGCTCAGACGCCCGACTGAGGCATGCTTTATACTATTATCCTTTCGAGGCGTCGCTTCAAACACCCGATCGGTGCATTCTATTTCTATTCTCTGATTGCATAGGCATGTTTTATATGAACAACCTGCATGCGTGCATCATGGATTTTGTTTATTTCGTGACTGACATTGTGATCATAGAATATTTCAGAGCATGATTATCATTCGTTGTATTATACCCATGTTCATAATGTTTGCGAGTACATTCAAAAGTACTCACTGGCTTGTCCCTGGCTATTGTCTTGGCCAGATTTCTTGCTTGGAGAGGAGCGTTGCGATGACAGCCCCGGAACCTAAGCAACGGTGATAGCAGCCTCGCGAAGATAGGAGTTATCCAGGTCAGCTGTTCCTGTGGGAAATTGAGTCCCATGGGCGCTGATGTTCTGCAAACCGCTTCCGCCATCAACCACTAGAAACCATTTGTTGTACTCATTGGCCACAATGGTCTTGTACTACATATTTTGTACTTTGCTTGGAATTTCTGTATCAAGTTGGTGCCTCATCAGCTAACAGTAATCCTGGGGCTGGTGAGCACAAGGGCCATTTTCTGGGAAATTAATATCCCGAAAACCGGTCCTGACAAACTTGGTATCAGAGCCAGGCTGACCATTGGCTAATCCTATCTTAGCCAGGTCGAAAAACCTAGGTTAACCAACCCACCAGACCTTAACCTAACCCCGGCCAAGCTTCTCGTGTAAGATAGCCACACAGTGACCCCGACACCTTTGGCAGTCGGTGCCCAACCTATCAGCCTAGCCTATCGATCACGCGCTAGTGACCGACACCTATATTGTCTCATTCGCAAGCGTGCGAAGGAAGGCTCCGTCTCCTTTTTCTATAAAAAGGGCACGCTAACCTCAACACAGCACAGCACACCCTCTTTCCCAAACCGAGCTATAATGCCTGGCCCCGTCGTGCACAATGAAACCACGGCAAACAACCTTGGAGGTTTTGTGACCGTGCTAGCAAACCTCACCCTCTGTGCCTTTGCATTAGAAGAGCCCCCGGAGTATGTTGTGTATCAAGGACCCATGAGCGGTGAGAGCCGTCAATTCTGGGCCACAGTGCACATCTATGGTAGGGGTCTATCTCCAGAACGCCCCTACAGGTTCACCGGAAGGACAACTTCCTTTGAGCCACAAGCCATCCAACTAGCTGCCCGAGAGGCTATAGTTAAACTCCGGCACTTGTCGCCCAGAGTTAACTGTCGCTCGTTCTACTTCTACCCCAGCCGTGATGGGTGTGGTAGGCCACCCCTGGTTGCCAATGGAGATCACGAGACGGATCCTGCACTATTGCATCTGGTGCGCTATGTAAGTGCACTAGAGGAACTGTTCGATCAAATCACCCTTGATCTGATCGCAGCTCGTGGAGAACTGGTTCGCCGAGCCCCGGTGAGAAGAGAAGATGAGCCCGACGCCGACAACCCAGTCGTGTTGTTCAGACAACCGATCGAGTCCCTGAGGACAGCCCCAGCCATCGACCAAAATACTTTGATGTCCCCAGAAGTGCTTCGTCGCCTTTTGGGAACACGCTCCAACGGGATTGTGGCCAACAACCCCCGCGATGGTCATCATCGCTACCCCGACTCTGCAGCCCCTCAACCCCCTCCAGCTAATCCCGACGGTGAAACCCGTGGAGAAACCTCAAAGTCCACAAGGCATGCCCGCCTAGATATGAACGAAGTAGACTAAGTCGCTCGAGTAGTACCGAGTCTTAGTATGTCCATGCCCTGTAACTGTGTGATCCTGTATCGCCGTAATTTAATGCTATTTGCTTGTGCGCCCCTATTTTAAATAGTAGCCATGCATAAGTATGTTGGTGTATGATTGCATTTTTAAGTCCGGGCGTAGCTACCAAAAACCAACCCCGGCGACACCCACAGTAATATTTTCAAACCGGCCCTTAGCAAATCTCGAGGACGAGATTTTCTTAGGGGGGTAGTGTTGTAACACCCCAAAAATTTAACCATGATTTATCAATTAAAAATTTGCCAGGAAATTAAATTTTTATTTTCTGGATTTATTTTTTGATTTCAGAACCTCTCTTTTCTTTGATATTGTGGAGTTTTTACCCCAAGTGAAAACTTTCCAAAAATATTATTGGACTTGTATACCCTCTCAAGAAAACATTTCTTTTATCAGTGGATTTATTTGCATAATTGTTTTTCCTAAACTTTATTCTTTTAAAAATGATTTTTATAAGCTTTAGAGCCTCTTTTGCACTACAACCATTTGATAAATGCATTTAAAATTTTCACCAAAATTTGGGGATGTCATGTGATGTTTCCACATCACTTTTGTGCAAAAATGTCTTTTAGTCATTTGGAGATTTTGAGCTCTACCCCAAGTTTTCAAATCTGGTCCAGTTTGCACTTTTGCACTACAACCTATTTAAATATTCCTTTAAAACTTCCACCAAAATTAGGGGATGTTAATAGGAGTATAATATTCAACTTTATGCAAAAACCCATTGATGTTCTTTGAAAAATTTGAGCAAAACATCCTCTTTTACTCTCTGGTCCAGTGAGGTGTTTTCTACTACAACCATATTTTAACTTGCCCTAATACCCATGATTCTTTTTCCTGCTCATAAACCACCCTACAAAACCCTTAAGTCCAGGAGAGTGGACCCATTGGAGTATTTTTGGTTCATGCAATTACAGCCTTTAGTTTCTGTCCAGATTTGGTTTTCTCAAAAACTTGCACTAACAAGTTTTTGTTTTTGACAAACTAACCTTGCCACCCTCTTTATCATCCAAAGAGACTATGATCTGGAGTTTTTGGCCACCCCAAGAGTTGCCTAGATGCACCTGGCATTCTGTCAAACACCTTGAGTGCATGCACAGTTTTGGCATGATCTTTTGTTTGCATTGTAAACTTGATCTTCTGACCCAACAAGCTTGTCCACTAAGCTCGTAGCTAACCCTAACCCAGGCCTGCTAATCCCCAGCCTCATCCTATCCTCTAGCACGCCCTGTCATTGCGTCAAGCACGTAGCGTCCGTGCGCTGGGCGTGCCCAGAGCACGCGTTTTGCACGTGCGTGCGCATGAGTCTCCGCGTCCCACTGGCGCCCCTCCGCGCTCGTTCTGGCCCTTCCCCACTCGCAGCCGACATGCCCCGACTCCTCCCTCGCCGCAGAGCCGCTCCTGGAGCTCCACAACGCCGCCGTCAGGTCGGCCGTGGCCGCTAGCGGCCGGCCACAGCAGCTGCTGCCATGGACGGCGCCGCCCGAGCCACACGCGTGCGCCAGCTGCCCTCTGGAGCAGTCCGAACTCATCCACAAGCTCGTCTGCAAGCGCTCGTCGCCGCCACGTCCCCCTGCTGCAACAGAACGGCGGTTCGGCGGTGTTCTTATCCTCGGCCGCGAAACCGACCTAGCTACACTATCAATGGAGGCCCCCCCCGGAGCTCGTCCGACCCTCAAGCAACCTCGTGCCATGCCCTAGGGCCCCCATAGCCAGCAATCGACGATGGGAGG
This sequence comes from Triticum aestivum, assembly GCF_018294505.1. Lineage (NCBI taxonomy): Eukaryota > Viridiplantae > Streptophyta > Magnoliopsida > Poales > Poaceae > Triticum > Triticum aestivum. The sequence goes on along the minus strand of NC_057799.1, from coordinate 589,005,506 downwards.
CCATCTCCCCCATCTCCGGCCAGTACAGCCGCCGCCGCCCTCCGGTCCAATCAGTCGCAACCAGAACCTCTCCCGTCCATCCAGTGCTCCCATTCTCTTCCCCTCGGTCTCGTGGAGCCACCCAGCACCTCCAACTCGACGGGGAGCCACCATAGCCCAAAGCCCCAAATCTCCCGAAGCCACCGTCCGCCGCGAAGCTCGCCGCCGGCGACTCCCTCCATCCCCGCCACCTCCTCGACCACCGGGAGGACCGCCCTAGACTAGCGAATCCATCCCCGCCCTCGGAACCCCGCGAGGAGCCGCCAATCGCCGGCGACGATCGCCGGAGCCCCGCCTCTGTTCGGCCAGAGGAGGAAGGAGGCGCGGGCGACCAGGCAAACCTGACCAGTGGGCCCCCTGGACCCACTGTCAGTGACCACGGTCCGGTCCATGCTGGCGTAAGTGGAGGCGTAAATGCAAAGATTTTTGGAGAGAGGAGAAAACTTTCAAAAGTTCTGGAATGCACCCTGCCTCTCCACAACTTGAAGGCAAGCATTCTGAACCCTGGCATAATATTTTTGTGTGTTGTTTGATATGTTTACAACACCCCTCGTCTCGGAGTTTTCATTATTTTATGCAATGATATGATCATACGCATGAGTACATAATGAAGATTCTTTGCTGTTGGAAATGGATGCGTTGTGATAGTAATCACCATCGCATGCCTTTCATGCATATCAAAAGGACTCCAAGAAAGCCTCTGTCTTGGGTAGACACGAGCTTGTCCCTAGTTCCTCGTCGAGACGATTGTGTCCGGTATGGTAGGATGAGGTATGCTGAGTGGTGATTCTGTCTGTTGGTTGAAATATATTTGTTATGCTAATCATGCAGGAAATACTTAAACCTCCTGAGTCGACCATAGATCGAGTCTTGTTCCAGTAACCCCCATACTTGTTTTGTACTACCACTTGTCCCTGCCATATGTAGGGTACGGTTCAGTAAGTTGTCAACCCCTTTCTAGCACACACCATACAGAGAGGCCATGGTGGAAGATACCGGCTGCAGCCGGTAGGCATGCCACCTGGTCCGGGGGCATGGGTGTTTTCGGTTGGAGCCGAAAGGGGTAGCTCCCCTAGTTTGCGCGCGGTATAAATTTTGTGATCCCATGCTAATCGAGGTTGTAGCCTCCCCACTTAGAGTTTCGCTTAACGGGTGTCGTGGGTGATTCCAGACACCGGTAAGTTAGGCTGGTGTGTGCAGTTAGGTGTGTTTTCAATTAAAAGACCGTAGACGGAATTAGTCCCGATGGACTAAAGAAATCCGTTACTCGTGGGTAAAGAGTACACCCTCTGCAGAGATTATATCTATTCGAATAGCCATGTCTATGGTTCAGGACTACAGTCTGGGATGGGTCAAGTGTCGGTCTTAGTGTCGGTCTTCGGAGGAGAAACTGCTAAACCAGAACATGGATTATGACTTGTGATTTGTGATGATTCTGATTATTATTATTATTATGGACCAACTCTTTATATTATTTGAATTATTGAGTATCCCTGGGATGGTTCTACCTCCTGGATATTCATGGTGGTTACTTTCTTTATAAGCCCTTTATGTGGTGTCGCTCAGACGCCCGACTGTGGCATGCTTGTTTATTGTTTACTTTATAAGCCCTTTATGTGGTGTCGCTCAGACGCCCAACTGTGGCATGCTTGTTGATTGTTTACTTTATAAGCCCTTTATGTGGTGTCGCTCAGACACCCGACTGTGGCATGCTTGTTGATTGTTTACTTTATAAGCCCTTTATGTGGTGTCGCTCAGACGCCCGACTGTGGCATGCTTGTTGATTGTTTACTTTATAAGCCCTTTATGTGGGGTCGCTCAGACGCCCGACTGTGGCATGCTTGTTGATTGTTTACTTTATAAGCCCTTTATGTGGTGTCGCTCAGACGCCCGACTGTGGCATGCTATTTATCTGTTTACTTTATAAGCCCTTTATGTGGTGTCGCCCAGACGCCCGACTGTGGCATGTTTGTTACTTATTTTACCTATAAGCCCTTTATGTGGTGTCGCTCAGACGCCGGACTGAGGCATGCTTTATACTATTATCCTTTCGAGGCGTCGCTTCAGACACCCGATCGGTGCATTCTATTTCTATTCTCTGATTGCATAGGCATGTTTTATATGAACAACCTGCATGCGTGCATCATGGATTTTGTTTATTTCGTGACTGACATTGTGATCATAGAATATTTCAGAGCATGATTATCTTTCGTTGTATTATACCCGTGTTCATAATGTTTGCGAGTACATTCAAAAGTACTCACTGGCTTGTCCCTGGCTATTGTCTTGGCCAGATTTCTTGCTTGGAGAGGAGCGTTGCGATGACAGCCCCGGAACCTAAGCAACGGTGATAGCAGCCTCGCGAAGATAGGAGTTATCCAGGTCAGCTGTTCCTGTGGGAAATTGAGTCCCATGGGCGCTGATGTTCTGCAAACCGCTTCCGCCATCAACCACTAGAAACCATTTGTTGTACTCATTGGCCACAATGGTCTTGTACTACATATTTTGTACTTTGCTTGGAATTTCTGTATCAAGTTGGTGCCTCATCAGCTAACAGTAATCCTGGGGCTGGTGAGCACAAGGGCCATTTTCTGGGAAATTAATATCCCGAAAACCGGTCCTAACAAACTTGGTATCAGAGCCAGGCTGACCATTGGCTAATCCTATCTTAGCCAGGTCGAAAAACCTAGGTTAACCAACCCACCAGACCTTAACCTAACCCTGGCCAAGCTTCTCGTGTAAGATAGCCACACAGTGACCCCGACACCTTTGGCAGTCGGTGCCCAACCTATCAGCCTAGCCTATCGATCACGCGCTAGTGACCGACACCTATATTGGCCCCGTCGTGCACAATGAAACCACGGCAAACAACCTTGGAGGTTTTGTGACCGTGCTAGCAAACCTCACCCGCCGTGCCTTTGCATTAGAAGGGCCCCCGGAGTATGTTGTGTATCAAGGACCCATGAGCGGTGAGTGCCTTCAATTCTGGGCCACAGTGCACATCTATGGTAGGGGTCTATCTCCAGAACGCCCCTACAGGTTCACCGGAAGGACAACTTCCATTGAGCCACAAGCCATCCAACTAGCTGCCCGAGAGGCTATAGTTAAACTCCGGCACTTGTCGCCCAGAGTTAACTGTCGCTCGTTCTACTTCTACCCCACCCGTGACGGGTATGGTAGGCCACCCCAGGTTGCCAATGGAGATCACGAGACGGATCCTGCACTATTGCATCTGGTGCGCTATGTAAGTACAAAACTCAACAGAAAATCTCGTGAGCTCCGTTAGCGAAAGAAAACAAAACACCACTTCAAGGTACTGTATTGAACTCATTCCTTATTTATATTGGTTTTAAACTTAGTGTATTCCAACTTCTCTATGGTTTATAAACTATTTTACTAGCCATAGATTCATCAAAATAAGCAAACAACACACGAAAAACAGAATCTGTCAAAAACAGAACAGTCTGTACTAATCTGTAACTAACGCAAACTTCTGGAACTCCAAAAATTCAGCCAAAATAGGAAGAACTATATAATTTGTTTATTGATCAGAAGCAATTGGAATCAATATTTTATGACGTTCTGGTGATTTTTAACAATTATTTTGGTGAACAGAAAGTTTCTGGAATTTTCAGCAAGATCAAATAATTATCATCCAAGAAGATCCTATAGGTTTAACTTGGCACAAACACTAATTAAAACATAAAAACACATCTAACCAGAGGCTAGATCAAATATTTATTCCTCAACAGAAGCAAAAAGCAAAAAAATAAAAAAATAAAATTGGGTTGCCACCCAACAAGCGCTATCGTTTAACGCCCCTAGCTAATAGCAAGGATAGATCTAGGTATTGCCATCTTTGGTAGGCAATTCTTCAATGAGACATCTATTACCCTTAGGAGTTTCTTTCTTTTTATTAGTTATCAAACTTCTAGGCACAAAACCTAAAAATTCATTTGTAGCAAATGGTTCCTTAATCATAGCAAAAAGATTGGGATGAATACTTATAGATTTGAGATCCGCAGTTTCCTTACTAGAGGATTCACCCTTACTTTTAGGAACATACATAAGCTTGGCAATTTTAGTTGGAGGACTTGGAGTATTCTTTACGGGAGAAAAAGCGGTTCCCAAGTTGGTAATGATACCCTCAAGTTTATCGATTCTAGTGGAATCCGGATTTATTCTTTCATTAACTATGGGTTCCTTCTCCTTAATGTTTTTCAAAGTGACTCCTACTTTAGATCCATATTGGGTAATTTGGTTGTGGATCTTTTTATCCAAATTTTCAATTAACTCTATGGTAGCAACTTTATTTTCAATGATTTAAAGTCTTTGCATTACATGCTCCAAAGTTAACATAGTTCCATTAACCAAAAGAGGTGGTGAGCCAAACAAATCTATCATGGCATTATAAGAATCAAAAGTATAGCCACCCAAGAAATTCCCTCCGGTAATGGTATGGAGGATATATCTGTACCAAGGAGTAGCGCCTACATAAAAATTGCGGAGAAGAACGGAAGTAGATTGCTTCCTGGTAGATCTATTTGGAGCATTGCAAATTCTATACCTAGCGTCTTCTAGATTTTCTCCCTCCCTTTGCTTAAAATTAAGAAATTCATTCTCGGGAGACAACGGAGAAGATAGGGGACTAGCCATAACGAAAACCAAGCGAAAAAGAGGCAAACGAAAAAGAGAGGGCGAATAAAACGGCAAGGGTGAAGTGGGGGAGAGGAAAACGAGAGGCAAATGGCAAATAATGTAATGCGGGAGATAAGGGTTTGTGATGGGTACTTGGTATGTTGACTTTTGCGTAGACTCCCCGGCAACAGCGCCAGAAATCCTTCTTGCTACCTCTTGAGCACTGCGTTGGTTTTCCCTTGAAGAGGAAAGGGTGATGCAGTGAAGCAGCGTAAGTATTTCCCTCAGTTTTTGAGAACCAAGGTATCAATCCAGTAGGAGGCCACGCACGAGTCCCTCGCACCTACACAAACAAATAAATCCTCGCAACCAACGCAATAAAGGGGTTGTTAATCCCTTCACGGTCACTTACGAGAGTGAGATCTGATAGATATGATAAGATAATATTTTTGGTATTTTTATGATAAAGATGCAAAGTAAAATAAAAGGGAATAAAAATAGCTAAGTGTTGGAAGATTAATATGATGGAAGATAGACTCGAGGGCCATAGGTTTCACTAGTGGCTTCTCTCGAGAGCATAAATGGGTGAACAAATTACTGTTGAGCAATTGACAGAATTGAGCATAGTTATGAGAATATCTAGGTATGATCATGTATACAGGCATCACGTCCGCGACAAGTAGACCGACTCCTGCCTGCATCTACTACTATTACTCCACACATCGACCGCTATCCAGCATGCATCTAGAGTATTAAGTTCATAAGAACAGAGTAACGCTTTAAGTAAGATGACATGATGTAGAGGGATAAACTCATGCAATATGATATAAACCCCATCTTGTTATCCTCGATGGAAACAATACAATACGTGCCTTGCTGCCCCTACTGTCACTGGGAAAGGACACCGCAAGATTGAACCCAAAGCTAACACTTCTCCCAATGCAAGAAAGATCAATCTAGTAGGCCAAACCAAAATGATAATTCGAAGAGAATTGCAAACATAACCAATCATACATAAAAGAATTCAGAGAAGATTCAAATATTTTTCATAGATAAACTTGATCATAAACCCACAATTCATCGGTCTCAACAAACACACCGCAAAAGAAGATTACATCGAATAGATATCCATGAGAGAGGGGGAGAACATTGTATTGAGATCCAAAAAGAGAGAAGAAGCCATCTAGCTAATAATTATGGACCCGAAGGTCTAAGGTAAACTACTCACACATCATCGGAGAGGCTATGGTGTTGATGTAGAAGCCCTCGATGATCGATGCCCCCTCCGACGGAGCTTCGGAGAAGGCCCCAAGATGGGATCTCACGGGTACAGAAGGTTGCGGCGGTGGAATTAGGTTTTTGGCTCCGTATCTTGTAGTTTGGGGGTACGTAGGTATATATAGGAGGAAGAAGTACGTCGGTGGAGCAACATGGGGCCCACGAGGGTGGAGGGCACGCCCAGGGGGGTTAGGCGCGCCCCCTACCTCGTGCCTTGCTGGTTGATGTCTTGACGTAGGGTCCAAGTCCTATGGATCACGTTCGTTCCGAAAATCACGTTCCCGAAGGTTTCATTCCGTTTGGACTCCGTTTGACATTCTTTTTCTGCGAAACACTGAAATAGGCAAAAAAAACAGCAATTCTGGGCTGGGCCTCTGGTTAATAGGTTAGTCTCAAAAATAATATAAAAGTGTATAATAAAGCCCATTAATTAATGTCCAAAACAGAATATAATATAGCATGGAACAATTAAAAATTATAGATATGTTGGAGACGTATCAGTGCTTAAAGCTCAGAATGATTTGCTCAGTGAATTAAATAGTAAGGAAAATGATAATGTTGTTAGAGTTATGACTAGAGGAGGTAAAATGACTCAGGAACCTTTTTATCCTGAGGGCCACCCTAAGAGAACTGAGCAAGATTCTCAGAGAACTAATGTTGATGCACCTAGTCCTTCTAAAAGGAAGAAAAAGAAAATTGATAGGACTTTGCATGCTTCTAGTGAACCTGTTGTTGACACACGTGAGAATCCCAATGATATTTCTATCTCTGATGCTGAAACACAATCTGGAAATGAACATGAATCTAGTGATAATGTTAATGATGATGTTCATGTTGATGCTCAACCTAGTAATAACAATGATGTAGAAATTGAACCTGTTGTTGATCTTGATAACCCACAATCAAAGAATCAACGCTATGATAAGAGAGACTCTGTTGCTAGGAAGCACGGTAAAGAAAGAGAACCATGGGTTCAGAAACCCATGCCTTTTCCTCCTTAACCATCCAAGAAAAAGGATGATGAAGATTTTGAGCGCTTTGCTGAAATGATTAGGCCTATCTTCTTGCGTATGCGTTTTACTGATATGCTTAAAATGAATCCTTATGCTAAGTATATGAAAGATATTGTTACTAATAAGAGAAAGATAGCGGAAGCTGAAATTTCCACCATGCTTGCTAATTATACTTTTAAGGGTGGAATACCAAAGAAACTAGGAGATCTTGGAGTACCAACTATACCATGCTCCATTAAAACAAACTATGTTAAAACTGCTTTATGTGATCTTGGAGCCGGTGTTAGTGTTATGCTTCTCTCTTTATATCGTAAACTTGATTTGAATAAGTTGACACCTACTGAAATATCTTTGCAAATGGCCGATAAATCAACTGCTATACTTGTCGGTATTTGTGATGACGTGCCTGTTGTGGTTGCAAACGTCACCATTTTAACTGACTTTGTTATTCTTGATATTCCCGAGGACGATAGTATGTCTATTATTCTTGGAAGACCCTTTTTGAATACTGCAGGGGCTGTTATTGATTGCAACAAAGGCAATGTCACTTTTCATGTCAATGGTAGTGAGCATACGGTACACTTTCCGAGGAAACAACCTCAAGTCCACAGTATCAATTCTATTGGAAAAATTTCAACTATTACTATTAGAGGTTTGGAATTTCCTCTTCCTACTATCAAGAAGAAATATGATATTCTTATTGTTGGGGACGTGCATATCCCCGTTGAGGTAACATAGTGTTATTCGAAATTTCTCCGGTTTCATGTTATTCGAAATGAGTTTGTTAACAAGACCTGATCAACCTTGTTAGTGAATTCCTTTTGATGAGCATGAGATGGATGAAGTTAGAAAGCACAACCTTCTGTACCCTCCTTTTACTTTCTGTAATTTAGATTAAATAAAGCAAAAATAGTATTTTCTGCCTGTTTTCTGAGTTATCCATGCAAGAAAAAATATACCCCGAAAATAAAAGTTCTCCAAATGCCCCGAAATTGAAATATGATTTTTTCTGGAATATTTGAGAATATCTGGCACTGAGAACACACCAGGGGAGCAAGCACCTGGCCACGAGGGTCCAGGGCGCGCCCACCCCCTGGGCGCGCCCTCCTGCCTCGTGGGCCCATGGTGGCTCCCCTCCACTTATTCCAGCCACCACACACTCCTTCTTCCTCCCAAAAAAATCACCAACCAGCTCAAGCACGAGTTCTAGCTCATTTTGCTGCGATCTTCGATCTCTTTGCTCAAAGCTCCACTCACAAAACTGCTTAGGGGGATTGTTCTTTGGTATGTGACTCCTCCAATGGTCCAATTAGTTTTTGTTCTAGTGCTTTATTTATTGCAAATTTTTGCTGCTTAGGTGACCCTGTTCTTGAGCTTGCATGTCAAATTTATATGGTCCCAAGTAGTTCTAATGCATGATTTAGTCTCTAGGCACTTGTGGGAGTAGTTGCTATTAATTTTTTTGAGTTTGGTTCACTTTTATTTTGAGTTACTAAAATTTTCAGAAATTTTTCAGAGGAAGAAATATGTTTAGGAAAATACCAAGGTGGTCCTTCAAGGAAGCAAGGACCCAGGCTCGCAATACGCGATGCAGACGATGAACCATCGAGGGAAGCTCAAGTGCGGGCTTGTGAATGGCCGTCGGAGGACTTTATGGTTCGAGCAGGAATCAAGGAGGAATTTGACACATATGTGCGTAACACTGAACTTGAGAGCTTCGAGTCAGATAAGTGCCGTCAGTACCACTATCTCACTGATTCCTTTGTGAGAAGGTTTGAATTTTCTTCATCACGCAATTCTCAAACTGTCCTGTTTGATCTTTATGAAAATTCTTATACTATGGACTTTGAGGATTTTAATACTGCTTGCAAACTTCCACAATGGGGTAGCACTACTGAGCCTCGCAAATCTGAATTTAGATATTTTCTTGCTAGTATAACTGTGGGGGAGTCTAGAGATATAACACAAGCTACCATAGGGAGCATTCATTTTCCTGCTATACATTATTTTGCTCTCTTCATAGGTAGGTGCATAAATGGTAAGGATGAAGCATGTCACATGTGTGTCCCTGACCTTAGTGTTCTCAGGAGTGTTGTATTAGGAGATAAACATTATAATTTGGGAGCCATTGTTGCACGTAGGTTGCATAATAATAGAATTAATGGAGATTTCTTTGGTGGAATTTATGCAACCCGTCTAGCTAATTTTCTTGATATACCCATACGTGGGTACGATATTGAGTTGCCTCCTGTTTATTTAGATTATGAGGCTATGGTTCGTAATCAGTTTGTTGAGAGGAACGATCAGTTCCTCCAGTACCGACTAATCTTTGACAGACGACGCACCTATCACGTCGCTCTCCCTGCTCCTACTTTCTTTGACTTTCAGGCAAAAGGGAGACATGTTATAACCAGGGAGGAGGCGAACGAGTACGAGAGGAGGACTGAGACAGCTCGCCTCCAAGCCGCAGCCCACGATGCAATAGCTGCTGCATCTCAGTACGACCCCAACTACAAGTTTGATCCATGGGCATAAACCAACTCAGGCCAAAAGCCTAAGCTTGGGGGAGTACGTATTTCTCACCGACATTACATTTATGTTCACACACTCATGTTAGTTGTCGGTGCTCATACTTTTTCACTGTAATATCCATGCTTGTTTATCTTCCTTTTTATGCTTTCTTCTTGTGTGTTTGATAAACCTTAAGAAAAAATAAAAAATATTAGTTGTAGCTTTTAGCTAGTTTACTTTCTTGCTTGTAGTAGTAATAAGTAAAAAGAAAACCCAAAAAGATTTCATGTTCGTCTTTTGCTTGTTGGGAGATTTCCCGTGTAAATAGTTCTATTTCTTTTGTTTTCCTTGGGGGTCGAGAGGAGAAGACCATAATGAAAATGTTGAAGTGGCTCTTATATGCATTATTGTTGATTTAACCAAGAGCCCGTATTTGTCTTCTCCTTAGTATTGAATGCTTGCAGATTCTAGCTTAGTCCAATGCACGTGCACTATTATTATTATTCACATCGTTCGGTCGTGCAAGTGAAAGGCAATTATGACGATATATGATGGACTGATTGAGATGAGAGAAGCTGGTATGAACTCGACCTCTCTTGTTTTTGTAAATATGATTAGTTCATCGTTCCTGATTCAGCCTATTATGAAGAAACATATTTGCAACGACAGTTAGAGATTTTAGTTGCTTATGCCATGCTTAATTAGCTACGAGTTTATAATGGTTTATCTTGCGTACCAACATGGTATTAAAATGGTTGTGATGTGGTATAGTAGGGTGGTATCCTCCTTTGAATGATTCAAGTGACTTGACTTGGCACATGTTCACACATGTAGTTGAAACAAACCAACATAGCCTTCACGATATTTATGTTCATGGTGGATTATATCCTACTCATGCTTGCACTCAATGTCTATTAATTTTAATGCATGTTCATGACTGTTGTCGGTCTCTAGTTGGTCGCTTCCCAGTCTTTTTCTAGCCTTCACTTGTACTAAGCGGGAATACTGCTTGTGCATCCAATCCCTTATACCCCAAAGTTATTCCATATGAGTCCACTATACCTTCCTATATGCGGTATCTACCTGCTGTTCCAAGTAAATTTGTATGTGCCAAACTCTAAACCTTCAAATGAAATTCTGCTTTGTATGCTCGAATAGCTCATGTATCAACTAGGGATTTCTGTATCTTCCATGCTAGGCGGGTTATTCTCAAGTGGAGTGGACTCCGCTCCTCACTCACGAGAAAATGGCTAGCCACCGGGATGCCCAGTCCCATGCTTTATGCAAATCAAACCAAAATAATTGCAAACAAAACTCCCCCAGGATTGTTGTTAGTTGGAGGCACCCGTTGTTTCGGACAAGCCATGGATTGATGTTTGTTGGTGGAGGGGGAGCATAAACTTTACCATTCTGTTTGGGAACCGCCTATAATGTGTGTAGCATGGAAGATATCGAGATCTCTCGGTTGTTATGTTGACAATGAAAGTATGCCACTCAAAATATTATTTATCTCTATTTCAATATCGAGCTCTAGCACCTCTACAAATCCCTGCTTCCCTCTGCGAAGGGCCTATCCATTTACTTTTATGTTGAGTCATCACCCTCTTATTAAAAAGCATCTGCTGGAGAGCACCTCTACAAATCCCTACTTCCCTCTACGAAGGGCCTATCCATTACTATTAATTTATATTGAGTATGACTGGATCTCTTTTACCATGAATTACAATGTTTAGTAAGTCCTTCATCTTTAAAGGTGCTCTGCATTTATGTTTTGCGGTCTCAGAAAGGGCTAGCGAGATACCATCTTATTATATCATATCATGATTGTTTTGAGAAAGTGTTGTCATCTGAGATTTATTATTATTGCTCGCTAGTTGATTATACCATTGACATGAGTAAACATGAGACCTAAGTGTTATTATGAATATGGTTAGTCATAATCTTTGCTGAAAACTTGAATGCTGGCTTTACATATTTACAACAACAAGAGCAAACATAGTTTGTAAAAGTTTTTCTTTATCACATTCAGTTTATCAACTGAATTGCTTGAGGACAAGCAAAGGTTTAAGCTTGGGGGAGTTGATACGTCTCCATCGTATCTACTTTTCCAAACACTTTTGCCCTTGTTTTGGACTCTAACTTGCATGATTTGAATGGAACTAACCCGGAATGACGTTGTTTTCAGCAGAATTGCCATGGTGTTATTTTTGTGCAGAAATAAAAGTTCTCGAAATGGCCTGAAAATCAACGGAGATTATTTTTGGAAATAATTAAAAATACTAGTGAAAGAATCAAGACCAGGGGGCCCACACCCTGTCCACGAGGGTGGGGGCGCGCCCCCTGCCTCGTGGGCCCCCTGGAGCTCCACCGACTTCAACTCCAACTATATATTCACGTTCGGGGAGAAAAAATCAGAGAGAAGGATTCATCGCGTTTTACGATACGGAGCCACCGCCAAGCCCTAAACTCTCTCGGGAGGGCTGATCTGGAGTCCGTTCGGGGCTCCGGAGAGGGGAATCCGTCGCCGTCGTCATCATCAACCATCCTCCATCACCAATCTCATGATGCTCACCGCCGTGCGTGAGTAATTCTATCATAGGCTTGCAGGACGGTGATGGGTTGGATGAGATTTATCATGTAATCGAGTTAGTTTTGTTAGGGTTTGATCCCTAGTATCCATTATGTTCTGAGATTGATGTTGCTATGACTTTGCTATGCTTAATGCTTGTCACTAGGGCCCGAGTGCCATGATTTCAGATCTGAACCTATTATGTTTTCATGAATATATGTGAGTTCTTGATCCTATCTTGCAAGTCAATAGTCACCTACTATGTGTTATGATCCGGCAACCCCGAAGTGACAATAATCGGGACCACTCCCGGTGATGACCGTAGTTTGAGGAGTTCATGTATTCACTAAGTGTTGATGCTTTGGTCCGGTACTCTATTAAAAGGAGGCCTTAATATCCCTTAGTTTCCAATAGGACCCCGCTGCCATGGGAGGGTAGCACAAAAGATGTCATCTAAGTTCTTTTCCATAAGCACATATGACAATATTCGGAATACATGCCTACATTACATCGATGAATTGGAGCTAGTTCTGTGTCACCCTATGTTATAACTGTTGCATGAATAATCGCATCCGGCATAATTCTCCATCACCGATCCAATGCCTATGAGCTTTTCACATATTGATCTTTTCTTAGTTACTTTTCCTTTGCCACTGTTACGATTACTAAAAAACTGCTACTGTTACTTTTGCCACAGTTACCGTTATTTCCATACTACTTTGCTACTAAATACTTTGCTGCAGATCTTAAGTTATCCAGGTGTTTTTGAATTGACAACTCAACTGCTAATACTTAGAATATTCTTTGGCTCCCCTTGTGTCGAATCAATAAATTTGGGTTGAATACTCTACCCTCGAAAACTGTTGCGATCCCCTATACTTGTGGGTTATCACCCACCATGTCGGAATGGGCTCAGAGGCGGTCGTGTCACGTCTAATTGAAGTTACTACCCTACCCCTATTTAGAGCAGTGGAAATCGGGCCGATTGATTGTCCGTGTAATGGGTAGACAGTAATTTCCATCTCCCAAACACTTGGCTTCGGGCAGCCGACGTGGGAGTGGACATTTTGCCGCTTCTTTCGAATTTTGGGACAATAAGCATCCACGTTTACCCTGGCAACTAAATCCGAATCCATTTTGTATTCCTATACGAATCTTTATAAATCATTCTATGTGTTTTTATATATCTTCAAAAGGACGACAAAGATGTATTCCACTGTCATATATGAATATGGTTTACAAATGCCAATACTCAAATTCAGAAGCTAGAATCCAGTTTAAGGTGAATTCGAATATTTGGAACACTTCATGTCCAACTCAAATGTCACACGCAGCATAATGTGTACTCCCATTTAGATATGTACACAAGCGATGTATCAAGATTCAAATACCGAGTCAATCAACCAAGAATGTACAGAACTAACAAACATATAAACACTTATAGAGTATATGGATCAATAATATCAACTAACATACATAAGCCAGGCCGCTGTACTTTTCTTTGCTACAACAACATCCTTTTTTTAGCCAAGCTACTATAGCATCTTGGCCCTTTCTGATGCGTGCCACTTATGGTCCATCTATACTACTATTATTGCTGAATGCACATTCAGCCCGATTGCCACATTTGTAGGTCTGGCACAGCAATCAAAATGAAATGTCTCCGAGTCTTATCAATTAATACAGACTTGTGCTCAAATAAAATTAGAAACCAAAAAACAAAAAACAAAAAACAAAAAACAATTATTACATGATCTCTAAAACAAATTGTTTGATTGATTACATGAACAAACACAAAGGGTATTCAACGATGGAAAGAACATTTCACGTATGATTTACCAAGTGGGAATTTAATTTCCTTTTTTCCTTCAGGACCTTAACAATGTGGTCAGTCTCAGCTTTCTTCGTTTTGAAATCCACCAAATATTTAATGGTTGTCTTGAGTACTGCTACTGATTGTGCTGTTTGCTTCCTCAACATGTCAACTTCATCTCTAAGTGGAGAAGCAGAATCTCTTTCTACCACTAGTTTAGCCTCTAGAGCATCAGCAGTTGGAAATTCATAATGCACGATTAGGTCGGTGCCACTGCTGTGAGATGATACAACGTCCATGGGGACCTTGCTCTTTGATCTTGGGCTAACCTGTTTTGCCATTAAAGTTCCAATTGGATTCAGAAAAGTTTAAGTTAGCAAAACATCTCAACTAGGAGTTATAACAGCAAACCAGTTAAACAAACAAGGAATTAAAGAGTTTCAATTCGATGCTGAAAAGTAGTTATTAACATCATTGTAACCCGTTGTTGCAGCAGCAAAGCAGTTAAACAAACAAGTAGCTATTTAAGTTCAGGCAAATAGGTAATTCTTAACAGTAAGTATCAAACACATAGATAGGCGCAGTCTATAATAGGATTAATAGGCCGTGGCATTATGTAATCAGTAGCAAATTAAACTAAGCCAAGCAACGTAATTGAACAATTTTGCAATAAGTGGCTAACTAAAATTCCGAGAAGCAGGTAACCGAACTTACGCTAGTTCTTTGTACAGGCACACTGCAACTTCTTTTTCGCTTACAAGGTTGTACGAAGGAGTCCATGGCATCAATTGCTTGGATACGCAGTCCCAATACTTCTTTCTTCCCACACTGCATTGGTAAGTCGAATGGTTAATCTGGTAAGATGGTGCGTCCTTGATATGTTATATGAGGACGTGTAGTCAGACTAGTTGTAGCCACACACATCACACTGGCTTTTACTATATATTTCATGCGATTACTTTTGGCATATCGAGATCTAAGCAATCTACAATAGGATGAAAAGACTGGCATCCTTCACATTATTGGCGAACTCAGTTCATAGAAACAAGCAATTCAACCATTCTGTGGGTAAATCAAAAGCGCCACTGGAATATTTTTCACTACCCCTATCATACACGCAAAAAGGGGTGACGCCACCATAGGGGCTGGTATGGGCGGCCGCCTCGGGTGGCCTGAAAGTGTGCACCTAGTTTGAGTCGTCCAGGTTGGCCCAGGCTAGTTTTGTTCGTCCCAATGCATGAGCAGGCAATGTAAGAAATGAAGAAAAATGTTTCAATTTGGATAGGCCAATAACATAAGTGCAAGGCAGGCCTTGTAGCAGGCTCGCGGCCCAAACGAGCGCCTCCCATATCGATCGACAGCAGGAAAAATCCCAATTCATCCGCTCCAGCCTCCAGTCTGGTTCGCTCCTAACCTAGCCACCGCTGGACAGACCAACACAGCACTTCCTCGCGCCCTCGTTGGAGGGCGGTCGTCGGGCTTCAAGCGAACGGAAGGACAAGAAGATGAAGATCCAACCCTGGGTGTAGCCTGCGTGGGAGGCAGCGGCGGCAGCACGGGCATGGCATCGAGCTTGCGCAAACGGACAGTCACAGCTTGCAAGAGTAGCATGCGCAATGAGCAGGTACATCACATCCCTGATTATATCTAATTCAACTCTTCAATTTCTGGCCAAGTGTCTAATGAACAGACTACTAATGAAGGATTTGATGCAAACATTTTACATGCTCCTGGTGATGAACATATAGTGTCTAATGAGGCATCTAATGCAAGCATTTTGCAAGCTCCCATTGAAGGATTTAGTGTCTAATGATGATCTGCTATGTTGAGAGAGACATGGAGATTTGCAGGCATTGATGACAAGCAAATTATAGTGCATTTTCATGGCTTGAGGAAACGTCGAGGCAATCTACCAGAAAGTCCCCGTATCATGACAACGTTGCATAAATACTTTTCTAATCTGTTGTTTGAAACTATTGGCATACTTGTGCAGGATAGATATATTGATATGCAGTTTGCGCACTGGTTATAGGTGCAATTACACTTTGATATTTTCAGCCAGAGAACAAATAATTCAAGCAGGTACAGACCATGTTTGTCGTCCTTGTACACCATGTTGCATTTTGTGTTTTTTGGTGCTTGCATCGTTTAGTGTTTATAATCTGAACTACTTTGGATCATTAGCTGGTTTTCAAAGTGCATGTAGCTTCACATTTCTCAAGTTATGTTGATTTCCGGAGTGCAAGTACCTTCGTATTTTTTAAGTTAAATGTTCGCCCCTGGTAACTTGAATTCATGGATCCGCCACTGCACACAAATCATACATGAATGCCAGTATGAATTAAATGAAATGCAGGGACTTACGCTAGCTCGTTGTACAGGCTCACTGCAGCTCTACTTGCGCTTGGGATGTTCCATGTACAAGTCCATGTTACCACTTGCTTGGATGTGCATGCCTTGTGCTCCTTGCATCCCCCTCTGCATTTTTGACATGGCGAATGGCTGATCAAATAAGAGGAATCGACCTTGCTGTTGTACCGGAGGACAGATACTTACAAGGTTATACGGGTGTGCAGGATGTGTACCAGATCCCGTAGCACCGTCATGCTTCGCTAAAAATGGATTTGCTTGTTTCAGATGATATCTCCAGAAGAAATCAGAGTTAAAGTCAGATTTGGATAGGCGTGTAAGCTAAGAGAGCAGTGAAAGGATATCCAAACATCGTCGGAACAGTGCACAAGGGAGTGATGTGTGGATACCTAGTTCGGGCCGGCGTTTGGGCATGCTCGCCTAGCTAGAGTGCGGGTCACTTCAGAGCCGTTGAGGGTGATGCGCTGGCGTTGGCTGGCCGCGCATGGATGCAGATCTTGAGTGGCAGCGGAGCGCTATGATGCGGTGGACGAGACCGTTGGTGAAGCCCCAGCGGCCTCGGGGGGCGGAGGCGCGACGATGTGCTCGGTGAAGTAGCCCCTGTGAGCTGGGAGATGGCGTCAGTGAAGCACACCTGATGCGGTGGAAGTCGGTGTCTGTGAGGCACGTCGGTTGCGGCGGCCGACGTTGTCGGGGACCACCCGGTGCAGTGGACGAGGGCGTAGATGAGGTAGCTCCGGTGCGGTGGTGAAGCACGACCGTCGTCTTCGTCGTTGTCATCCGGCACAGAGGTGGGGAAAGAGACGAGACGAGGGGCGATTTGAACTTTGCTTGGGTTGGTGGCGAATTAGGGATTTGAGCAATCTGGGCGCGGAAGGGGACGATGGAGAAGGGAGATTTTGCAGGGCTGGAATTGGGGCCGCCAGATATTTCAATCCGAAACGTGGAAGCGCGAACTTATTTTGTCATCATCCTTTTGGGGGGGGAGGGGGAGGGAGGGAGGGGGTGGGTGGCTCGGTGCTAAGCGTCCGTCCGACACACGCGACCACCACGACACGACCCTAGTCTGCCTGGTGCGCCTACATTTGAGAATGCAAACGAATCTTCTTTCATTTGTAAACGAATCTGTATGTATTACCATGCCCGTGTTTTCCTTGCAACAATTAGTCATTCGAAACGAGATACTATAAATTAATTAATGAGGAGTTATTTGAAAAAAAATCAAAACGGTATCCACGCTAACGTGGATTAGAGTGTGTGTGTGTCACATAATTAGTTATTTGAATTAGAGTGTGTGTCACATAGCGATCTCCAATTCTAACGTGGATTTCACATTTCACTATATCCATGCTACTTTTTTAGTACAATTCATATGTATATGATGAACACCATGGTAGTGAGAAAACTTTTGGATGGATTCAAACATATGACCTACAAAATAGCACAACAAATCGAGTCAATGTCAACTTTTCGAAACCTAGTATGGCACGAATTCAAAATAATTACCCATATGTATGGTCCTCAGTTCAAATCTTACAATGTACACCGAATTGAAACATCGATATTAAGTCTCGTACTATCTACATTCAAATATTGTTTTTAGCCCCCCCCCCCGCACACACGCTACATACTTCCTGTATCGGTCAATCTTCCTCTCCTAACCACCTTAGGAAGCTATCAGTTTCCAACACACATCCATTCTTTCTCTCCATTTTTCGATCTCTAACTCTCTCGACTACACAACCCCCTTTTTCCACTCTGTTACGAAATGTATTTACCTCACACACCCGTCATTGCACCCCATGTCGAGCTCTCTCTCTCTCTCCCCCCTCTCCCTCTCACCCTCTCGCGCTAAATACATGCATTGCCTATCTAGCCCCCCAACCTCTCATGCGCACGCACGCACATTGTCTATCTAGGTCACTCCCTCGAGACTGTCTCACTCTTTCTTCCGCACGGCGGGCCACACTCGCTCAATCTCGCTCTCTTTATCTGAGTCTCGTTTAACCTTGTTTTCTTTCACACACAAATGATATATCTCCCTGTTCGGGCCTCGATCGACACACTCTATACTCTCTCACGCAGATTGTCTATCTAGGTCCGTCCATCAAAGCCGCCCCCACTCTTTCAACCTCATGGCGGGGCACGCTCGCTCTCTCTCTCTCTCTCTCTCTCCCTCTCTCTCTCTCTCTTTGTATGTCTCGATTGACCTCGCTCTTTCTCGGACAAAAATGATATATCACCATGTTTGAGCCCAATTCGACTTATTCACATTGTATACTCTCTCACGCACATTGTCTATCTAGGTCACTCTCTCCAACCCGTCTCACTCTTTTGATCGCACGACGACCCTATGTGATCGATTGACCTTGCTTCCTCCCACGCACAAAATATATCTACACGTCTGTGACTGGATCATCTCTCAAGCTCTATCTTACAGCCCTCACCCTTACCAAAAGCTCAATCGGACAATATCTCTCCAGAGCATATATATTTGTTCAATGAATGTCGGACCACACTCACTTTGTCTCTATCTGTATGTCTCTTGATTGACCTCGCTGTCTCACGCCGTATCTTCCACACATTGAAGCTACCTCTCCATCCCTCGCAAAGCCAGAGCTATTTACATTGCGAGGGGCACTCCAAACTTGGATTAATTTATGTAGGCACTTATTCCGGTCGGTTTAGATTATATTTCCGTAGCATTTGGCCCACAACTACTCGAAACACCGTTGCAACCCCCGCAACTCCCCTAGTTGATTTCTCTCTGGCTCGGTCATCGCTCTCTCGCACGTCATTTCTCGCCTTCAACGTCGCACCATGGTATTATTGCAAAAAACTATGTTGTTCTCTTTAATTATTATAAATAAGCTACAAAACTACACACCGATAGTCCACTTGGAATGGAACAAATTTCGACACACAAATTAAAGTGCTACAGACTACACACCGAGGGGCCCACATGTCATGAAAAAAAATTGGACCCATATACAAATTAAGAAAATAAAGGACGAGGATCGAACATGTGACCAGGGCCTTCAAGCCGCACGTCAATAGGCAACATACGTAGAACATCAATGTTTGTTGTACCTCCCTTTGTTCACATAATGTTTTTATATTACCACAACCTATTTAATTGATAACATGTAATATTATTTTTAGTACTATTCGCCTTCACTTACTGGTGGGTTCCATGTGTGCTCTCTGTCTCTCCTCCCCTTCTGCGTTTAGACGCACGGGCAAAGACGAAGAAATCGCGGGCGATGTTGCCGTTGACCATATCTGGACGCGTTCACAAGTTACGGCACCAGTTTCACATGCTAGCAGCACTAGTCAGTGTGTACGTGCAATGCACGTTAATTTGGAAGTATATTAAGTGCATGCGGATATTAAGTAGGATATTATTTGCATGTTATTATGTGATTAGCACTATTTTTTGCTTGAAATTAACTGCACGCTAAACGTGTTCAACGCTCGACATTGAAGCAGTCTAGGTCGTTGGATGACAAGGAATACATGTGGCTTGATGATGTTTTATATTTAATTTGATACGGCTCTAGCAGAACATTCAATCGATCAAACCATAGATTTCGTTTAGTCTGACCCGACTTTAAATTATACGACGATCGATCTAAAATAAACGGAAATGATAAACGTTCGGATTTTAAGCATGGCAATCCGAACGTTTTTCATGGCAAATTTAGATTACGCGGCGGCGGCGGGGGCGTCTTGCGGTGGGAAGTGGCTCCTCTGCCATGCTCTGTGTGTCGTCGGGCCACTGACTGACGGCGATGGTGGCGCCTTGCGCCGTTGTTGGCGTACTCCTGGACGTTGGCCTAGCTTCAAAGAAGGCCAAAATGTTCTGGACTTCGGAGCGAGTCAACGGGCGGGAGGAGGCTACTGGCGTTGGTGCAAGTAAGCGGTCGACGGCGGCCATCCATGCCGCTGAGGGGGGGCACTGGCACCCGTGCGGGGACAGACGCTATCAATGGCGCGGCGGAGACATTCGTGTGCACGGGCACCAGCACGGGCGCGCACGTTAGTGCACGCGCAGGCGCATGCGCTGGCAGGTGCACGGGCACCAGCACGGGCGTGCGCGTCAGTGCACGCGCAGGCGCATGCGCTGGTAGGTGCACGGGCGCGTGAAAGTCGGCGGGGACCTCGTGGAACCCCGTGGCATCAAGCTCGGCGACAATGTGGGCTCCCAGCTCATCAATGCCACGGGGATGGGCGCTGGCACAGTCAGGGCGACGGGAGCCAGAACGGGAGCGGGGACAGGCGCGGCGTCTTCCCGCAAGTCCAGTTCAAGCTCGTCCCAAAGCGCCTTATGTTCTTGAGACTCCGGCTGGGTGTCTTCCTCACGAAACTGGAAGACTAAGGGCAGACCATCGTGATGCGGCATGGCGTACGTTTAGGTCAGGCTGGTTGGAGGTAAACGACAGGAGAATCAGAGAGGAAGAGAGAAGATTGTAGCGATATCGGGTAGTGCGGGGTTGATTCTAAACTGCGGCACCGGCGACATTAAACGTGGGAGCAGTTGGGACGAAGGTGGGCGGCGGAGCCTGGTCAAAGGGCTCGCCTCCCGGTGAGCCTGCACAGCGGTCTGCTCGCACGCCTCCCTGTCAGCCGGCCCAGTGGTCTGCTCGCACACCTCCCGTCAACTCACACGGTGCTCGGACGGCACCTGCCGATGAGAAGCGGGACTCGTGGCAGCACGTAAACGCCCACGGTTTCAATAGTGAAAGCGTTCGCCTTAACGTGACAGGTCTTTGTTCCAAAATACCTTGGCTCTTCATTTGTGCAACTTGTCATAAGCAGCTTGTCTCAAATTGAAGAAAAAAATTATGAAGTAATATTTGTGCCATATCACGTGACCATGCTTTGTTTCAAGAATTTATGGTCACTTTTGGATTTTCTAAAATTTAAGATCAGGATTCGAAACAATATCATAACCTGCATCATGCAATAAATTTTCAAGCCATACATCTGTCCTGTTGTATTTCTTAAGAAAGGATTTGGTCAAACATTTTGCTTAGTTAGACTTCAGACAAGTTATATATGCAGAGCAAAAGGATAATCCCTCCGTACAACTGCATTACCTGATATATTAACTCAAGTACTAGGCACGAACAAACAGGCTCAATTATGTGCTCATCCTGGTGTAGTAGTAGTAGTACTAGGCAATGCAGTTGACGGGTGACCTTGGCGAGCGGCGACCGAGGGAATTGAACCGTGCTCGGCACGGTAGGTAACGTTGTCTAGGTACTAAAGCATCCCTCCGTTGTTCATCGGTAGTCATTATGGACCGGGGACATGAGGGGAATTTCCTAGGACTGGAATTCTGGCCGCCAGATATTTCGACTCGATAAACGCGGAGGCTCGACTGGTTGGGGTTGCCTTATGTGCGTACCACGCACGCCACCAGAAGGACACGAGCTCGGTTTTGTTTTTATTTTTTTATTTTTTTAGGATCAACACGAGCCAAGGTCTGGCTGGTACGCCGTTGGGTCCTACCATTCGAGAATACGAAAGGAACCTTTTAAATTGCCAAACAAATCTATGTGTATTACAATGCCCGTATTTTCCTTGCAAATACTAATCTCAATGTGGTAATTGATTTATCACGAGTTGTTGAATTAGAGTGAGTTTGTGATATAGTGATCTCAACGTGGATTTCACATTTCATGGTATCCCTGGTAAGTTTTTCAATGCAAATTCGAATTTTAAAGATGAACAATATGGAGGTCAGAAAACTTTGTATGTATCAAGCATATGACCACACACACACACAAAGAGAGACACCCACACACGAACACAACAACAATCCAATAAGTATAGTGCATCTATTTTTCCAAACCATGCATGTATGACACGAATTCAAAAATACGCCTTCTGTTCCTAAATATTAGTCTTTTAGAGATTTCAACAAGCGACTACATACGGAGCAAAATGAGTGAATCTACACTCTAAAATATGTCTATATACATCCGTATGTGCCAGTCCACTTGAAATCTCTAAAAAGACTAATATTTAGGAACAAAGGGAGTAAAATGTAAGACATGCATGGTCCTCAATTCAATATTTGAAACGAACATGAAACTGAAACATGAATATTAAATCTAGTACTATAGTACATGCAAATGTTGTGTTTAAATAGGCGGAGCTATGATTGTCGGGGGTCACCCCCTCGACCTTAGATAAAATTGTGAAGCTCTGTTTAGGGTTGTTTAGATTATATTTGTCCCCACCCTCCCAACCACCGATTGGTTGTGCACCCCCACCCCTCCTCCCCGGGAGAATATCATGTGCCCCCATACCTTAGATGCTATATGCCGATGTGAGTTGCTTGGAGCTTGTAGATCTGAGATATAGCAGCTCACATGATGTCTTAATATTTTTACAGGAAACCTTGATGAGTTTGAGAATTGCACACAATTTGTACAAAAACTACTCAGATGCCCTTGGATCCCATATCCAATAACCTCGAAGCTCGTATCACCGTAGCATCTAAGATGAAGGAGGACATCATATTCTCCTGTATGTAAGAATATCATGTGCTACCACACCTTAGATGCTTTGGTGATACAAGCTCTTCGGAGCCGTTGGATTTGTGACCCAACACCTCCTCGGTGGTTCGGATGGTTTTTTGCAAAAAAGCCCCCAAAGAGTTCGGCCACTGCTTACAAGCACAAAGACTGCTCAGATGCCATTGGATCTCAGATCAAACGACCTCGAAGCTCGTATCACCGTAGCATCCAAGCTGCGAGAGCACCTTATGTTTTCTCGCACGGGAGAATATGAGGTGCTCCCGCACCGTAGATTCTATGGTGATACGAGTTCACGGAGATCTAACGGCCCACAGTAGGAGGTTTGAATGTTTTTGCAATATACGGCTGAGAGAGTTTGGGAATTGCGCAGAAAGTACAAGTACTACGCATGTGCCATCTGATCACTGATCATACGACCTAGATGCTCATATCACTGTAGCGGGTAATTAAACTATGGGGAGCACCTAATATGAGCAACGGGGATCCGTTGGATCCAAGATGCAGTGGCACACACGAGGCCTGGATGTTTTATTTGCAAAAAAACCTTTGGAGAGTTTGGAAATTGCGCATAATTACAAAGACTACTCCCAAGCCATTGGATCTCAGTTCCAACGGTGTAAAAACTCGTATCACCATAGCATCTAAGCTGCGGGGTGGATGTGATATTCTATGCCGCTGTCATTTTTGTTCGTAAACTTGCAAAATACGTGTAACTTGTGCCGTTACTTGTCTAACCGCGCAAAGTGTTTGTTCAAAAAAACCATCCTACACTGAAATATCGGAACAACACACGGGGGTCCCATTTGTCATTAATCAAATTTGGACCTAAACCTAACAAATCTGAAAGACGAGATTCGAACTGGCAACCTGGACTACAAAGCATAAGTCGATAGCCTGAAACAACAACGGTTGTTGGCTTTGTCCCATAACTTGATTTTATACAGTATTACGTTGAGTAGAGTAGAGGGAGTGCGTCATCAACACGTGCATGACCGTTGACTCACTTAATGGTGGGTCCCAGGTCTGCGATCTCTCTCTTCTCTCCATCGTCTAACCTTGGCACGGGCACACACGAAGAGCGGCGCTAGCTTGCCGTGGTGTTATTACAACTAAAAAAAAGCTTGGAAAATAGAAGAATCGCCTAGAACAAGAGATGTTGTGGCTGGTCGAGACGGAGCTAACCACACCTATCCTCCGTGCCATGTTAGCATGATGAAGCTCTGTGGCTAGTGGGGTGTTTTTGACCGACTGGCTGGGTCCCGAGGTCGAACCATAGGTACTACGTCTGATACAGTAAATTTTTACACGCACATTTTTCCTCCGTGCCGAGACATGGCACACCCTACCGCGTGGTTTCGGGGTCCTCCCGGGTGGTGCACGCATATATTCTTCCTGATGTGGGACGCCATACCGCGCGTTTTCGCCGAAGCAAGTAAATGAGTCGTCAAATCACGAAACAACACTTTTCCCGCCGAGTACATCAGTGAAGCACGGTGGCTAGCTAGTTGGGCTAGTTCGACCGATTAGCTAGGCCGCCGCCACATTTGTTTTTTCACCCCTTTTTTTATCTACTTGCCGGCAGGTAAATTTAAATATCCACCACGGCGTTGCTCTGGTGTTTGAGTGCGGCAGGATTTTTAATTTTTTTATTGACGGGAGCAGGCGCAGCAGGATTTTTAATTTTTTGATTGACGAGATTAGGCGCGGCAGCAATTAGTCACGATGACTCCGCCTGTAAAACCCACTGCTCCCTGACGTGAGAAGTCGTCGACTGGTGTTTTACCATGGTGAAAACCAAAAGATTCCCCGCTCCTCGGCTGGCTCCCTACGCCTTCCCGTAGATTGCATTGCCTTTCAGCCGTTTCGCCCCCTGCATCACCAACGTCGTGCGCCTCAAGAAGCAGAGGGACTTCGGTGGTGTTTAGGCGCCCTCTGCATGGGCATGTCCATGTCTCGGCACAACATGACCATTGGATCAAACTCAGACGGTGCAGATCAGTCACTGTAGCACAAAGCGTGTGGGTGTGTTTGGTTGCATTCTCATCTCAATATAGTTGTTTCCTCTTCATGTATTTGTGTTAACCTACTAGTGTGGACTCATGCACCCTTCATGCACTCTGCCAAACACCCAAAAGTGGGTCGAGAAGGGAACTTTTGCTCCGATCCCGTGCACCATTCATACACCCTGCCTAACACTATTCGTGCTTCATATGGTTCATGTTTCGTGGAGTACTGTAGCACCGTACTCTCCGTGCGCTGTAGACCTAGTTCTGTTAACATTGATCTCACCGTTCATTCTCGACCGGACAGTCGAGAAAGCGGTACTATGTTACTACATTACTGTTCATATAGTTGACATGCGCACAACATCATTTGTTGTCGTCATATCTTACTACACTAGCAACAAGATTATGTAGTACTAACGTATGAACCACTGCACATGCCTAGTAGTAGGAGCACTGTGTATGTTCAAGTGGCTGTCGTGTTTCGCACTCCTCCGTCGTCAGAGTGGAAACGCTTGTTGTAATCATTTTTTTCTTCAGAAACACAGTGGACACGCTCTACCATGCGGATCCTCCTCCAGCCATGCACAAACTTACTCACTTTCATCGACGTGTGGGACAACCAACATCGGGGTCCACCAGCCATACACGAAATTACTCCGTAGTAGAGTGACGGTAGACTACCCCGATCGAAGCGCCGCAGTAATACCCAATGAGCCGTCAAATCACAAAACCCCCTCCATTCCAGCAGTAAGTTGGACGGACGAAGCAACCATCATTTCACTCTTCTCTCTCAGCTTCCTCTCTACCCAACTCGCTTCTCCCTCATCTTGTTCCTCATTTCTTCAAGAAAACCCCGACCTGCTTCTGCCATTGTTCTTCTCTCCCAAAGAAGGAAAGGTGAGCGCATCAATGGTGTTGATTCTGGCCAAGGCCCGGTCTTGCAACCCCGAGACTGATCCTATAACTCCCTCTCTTTTCTTCTTTTGGGTTTGTGATTATGGTTTAGTTTCTTTTATTTCTATTTGACAGTTTCTTGATGGATGCTGGAGCACCGGCCGAAGTGATGTCTATGGCTCTGGCCAAAACCGTCGAGGCTCATCGTACGAAGAAGCGCAAGCACCCCGCCGAGACTACTGCAGACAAGCTCAAAACCATCGCCCTGTCCAAGCCCCCCTCTTCGGGATCCCTCATTAAGCAAGTCCAGGTAATATCTCTTCTTGACGATCTTTTTCTCGATCTTGATCGTGTTTTTTCATTTAACACGCAGTACTAGTACTAGTAGTACAACTTTCTGGGTGATCTTGCATGTGATTTTTGTGTGCCAAATGACGGTTCTAAATTTCTCTTTTGACCAAAACATGCGAGAGGTTGACACTGATTTCTTATAGATTACTTTCAACTACTCCCTCTGTCCCAAATTTCTTGTCTTAGATTTGTCTAGATACGGATGTATCTAATACTAAAATGTGACTTGATACATCCGTATCTAGACAAATCTAAGACAAGAATTTTGGGACGGAGGGAGTACTTTATGAACATCAATGCTACCTTTGAAGAGGGTATATTTGCCTCAGTAACTTGTGTTATGGATATTGCAAGTAATCCCTTTGCTCTCATGCCTTTGAAGACATGTTCTAGTGTCTTTGTTCACTCATTTCTATGCGTATATGTAGTCATATATGGAGTATAATATCGAAAATCATCTTATATTTCTGAACGGAGGTAGTAATAAAATATGGTTTCTGTTTGAATTAGAACCAGGTCCGCGGTGGAGATGAAGTTCTCAAAGTCATGCCTTGTGAACTGGAACACCTGAGGATGAGTTCTACTGCTAAACTATACAGCTGCTGTGTCCTTGTCGCCATGTGTCCTGAACTAGTGTTTTCCTGTAGCATTGTTGTCAGGCGTGTTCTCGAGGCTGTACTTGACCACAACAATTTCCTGGCTATGCCTTCGATTACGAAGGGTGTGGTTCTTGTAAAGCTTCCCAACAAATCTGATGCGGCCTGTCTTCATGATCATGTTTATGAGTGGAAAGACCACTCTGTTAGGTTCTCCAAGGTTGACGAGATGGTGATGGTGCATGTAGACATCTCTCATGAAGTCCATGGCCTAGTCAGTTATGCGGGGTTCATCCCGTAGGTCGGTGGCAAGAAATAGTCTGCAGAGTTTAATTAGTACAACTTTGCTTGTCTCTAGTAAGTACTATTGTTCAGTACTTGATTTGTGTTTGTGAACCCTGTATTGTTTATTAGTACTGCCGCTTTTGGTGTGTGGTCAGTCCTGAGAATGGTCTATGTTAATGTCTGTCCACTCAATTCAGTCTGTATATTTTGAAGTATCTGGATCATCTTTTTTGTGAGGACGGTTTATCAATTATGGTTACACTCCAATATCTGTATGCATTGCAAGGTTTATCGCACCCACCAGGATTTCCATTCCCATGGATGATCGGTCCATACGATTTGTCACGACCTTTGGATTGTCCTGCTTGTGGGAGTAGGCGGGGCCACTGCACGCCACCCGTAGTTGGACGATCAATCTTCTGTTTAGTACTTCAACATAGTGATTTCCTGGTAAGGATTCACTCGTGTCACATCAAGTAAATCTTATTGATTTACTTTCTAAATCTTATTGATTTAATGTCATGTTTTCTTTCTTTTCCTGCAATTTTACAATGCAGGTTTTGCCATGTGACATTCATCACAGAATAAACCGTTTGGTTTGCTCTACGATGGCTATTTTTGCAGGTTTCACTTCTTATGTCGTGTCAGTAACGAAGGCACTGTCCATCACTTATATTGCTGGAAAAAATTGGATCAGTCTGTTGTCTGAGTACACGCTGAATCCCTATGATGAACTGCAGTTTGGTTTAACAAAAATGCCACAATTAGTCCTTCTCGCGTTTAAAAGAAATGAAGAAAAAAACTGGATCACGGTCACGAAGCCTAGTCAAGTTAGAAAGCTGATCATAGCAGACCAGACACGATCGCCGCTGTCTCGCACATCGGTACCACCTTCAGCAATAGATCGAGCACCGACAGTTGCTCTAGCACTGACAGCGACAACAGCTCAATCTGAGCCAGTTGAGGATTGGGCACCGACCGCGTTAGCGGATCAGGCTGATCTACCGGAGGATCGGGCTTCGACACCGGCACCTGCTCCAACACCGTCACCAGCTCTACAAGGAGCACCATCTCCGGCAGCAGTAGCGGCTTCGGCACCTGCACCAACACTTGCACTTGCATCTGATCCGGCCTGTGCAGCGGCAACCGAACGAGCAGTTGCACCAGCAACAGACTGGGCTGCAGTTCGCACTTCATATACCAAAGTCCTTACAAAAACCGACATGTCCACCTTCTTGGTAAGCATTGGCCGCCCAAGTGTTTTTTTCTTTTTTCTTTCCATGTTGTTTCGCATGATTCGTTGTGTTGATCTAACTATTTGGGTATGTCTTCTTGTTTGCAAAAAAGAGAATCCCTAGAGCAACGAGGGAGTCGTTCAACAATCCGGGCGACAGCGGCCAAGTTTCTCTTACCATGCGCAGCCTTGGTGTGAATGAACCTGCTCAATATACCGTAAGTACAAAGGATGGTCGCATTGATGATAGATGCTAAAGGATGGTCAAGGTTCAAATCTAAATCATATCTTGCGGTAGGGGATGATCTCAAAATCAAACTTTCTCGGCAAGGAGAGCTGGTCCAAATCAACTTTGAAATTCTTCAGTAGCAGCACGCAACTGCCGAACTGATCTATCCTCCGAGAGATTTTGATGTAATAATCTGGCATGGTGAAACAAGTGTCCTGTGTGTATAAGTAATACGGCAGTATTATTTATCACATGGTATATCATTGATAGAATTGCCTCATTGCTGGTTAGGTACTGTCGTTCGATTTCATTCCAACAGCTGGCGTGCTTTATTCAATTTTGTGTATTCGCCTTGTGACAGCATCTAAAACCAGCGCCGTACCGATCGCTTGCAATATGAAAAGCGCTGAGGTAGAACACATGGGCCCCCCAAACATGCAGGGTGGGCCTGCGGCCCAAAGTCCAGAACTGTGAGCCTGTCTGAGTATTATATTCTCAGTTGAACCCCCATAATGCCCGTGCATTGCACGTAACATCAAGATGCATTTGTATGAGTATTTTATCTTGTGAGAGAAAAGGATGAACGAGGGAAGGCCTTATTTGCAAATGTGGAGAGGTGTGTGGGTACCTTTTTGCAAAATTGACATAGTTTCCTTCCTATCCGTCAGATATAAATCGGACAGCCTATATTGCAGGATGGCAGGCACACCATCATCACCAACTCATCTATACTGTGTTAAAAACAACTCTGTTTTTTATAATTATATATGTTATATATATATTCCCCTTGATTTTTCTTATGTATAAAGTTGTGATATAAAAGATTTGTATATTTCTTTACAGAGGGAGTATCTCTCTGTCAAAAATATATTTTTGTGTAACTAGTTACTCCTGTCTTTCTACTTCCTTTCGCTGATATGTGGGGCATCCGGCAACAGGGTCCACATGCCATATGCACAAATTAGAGTGCACAACTGCACGGTAGACACACCCCGGTCGTAGCGCCGCGGGAATGCCCAATGAGCCGTCAAATCACAAACCCCCCCCCCCTTCCAGCTTTAGCAGTAAGCTGGACGGACGAAGCGGCAATATTTCACTAGGCCTGAATCCCCTTCTCCCTCGTCTGCTTGTTCAGAGAAAACCCCCTCTCAGCGATTGCATAGGGTTTTCTCATGGAGAACCAGGTACGAATTCTTCATCCATCCCCGATAAATCCAAGTCCCTTGGTCGCGGGTAATCCTAGGATGGTAGTCGTCGCCGTTGATGCATTTTTCTTCCTACTGAATCTAGTGTGTTTCATTTGCAGTGCCCAAAGTGCGAGGACCCTACAGGTTTCTGTGCCCTCGGCGAGACACCACACTTGTTCCTTCTCATCCTAACACAGGATTTTAAAACGCGCACAGTATGTTCCTAGAATCCTCTTTTCTATCCGAGAGGGTGGGGTTTTTTTGAACATGTTGTCGACTAATTTGGAAATTTGGATTGCTATATTTGGATAAAAGGTACTACCAGTACAATGGTCAACACTGACGTGAAGGAGGAAATTATTTCTAGATTTGGATAGGGAATACATTGTGTTCTCACATTATTTTTCCTGCAGTGCATTATTAGCTCTGCCAGAACACATGTACTCAAGATGCTCGGCCTTGCCATAACTGAATACACCAGTTTAATGGTCAATGAAGACAAGCCATGGATATAAGTTCCGAATTGGGTTCATGAACCAAGAAGATCGCTGCTTTTTTTATGGCCGAACTTGGATAAACTTTCTCAAGTGTTACGGACTGAAAGTTGGCGCACGAATGTTGATGGAAATAGCAGAACCTGGTCTCATCTTCACTGCGATCTTCCAGCCCGACGTCGTTCCAATTGTTCATCCATGTTAGTTTTGTATCTGGTTCTTGCTTGTTGCCCCGATTACTTCTTAATCCACCTATTCTATCTAACTAATCACAATTTAACTTTAGAAGTAGCAATGAATCTCTCACGAGGATGCTACTTCTAACTAATATTTTCTTATAATTGGTGGCACGTGTAGGTTTTTTCAGAATTAAGCAAGCTGCTCGTTTGTTATTCTGTAACAACTCGGCTGTTAGTGATGGCACTAAAGTTGACTGGGATGACATCCACAAGTTCCTACACTTTATTGATCGTCTTGAGGTCCTTGTGGGGCGTTTCGATGGTGGAAGGCCACGTGGGATATGTGTGCCACTACTGCACTCGTTGAACAGGTCCAACTGTGTCGAGAAACTTATGGTACGAGCTATTTTCTGTTATATATGTTGTTCATAAACTATTGCTTATACACAGTTTTACGGCTGTGATCTTCTTGAAACAGAAACTGCCCAGTTCTATTGTTCCTATACAGATGCCTGACCATGGTCGAGTCAGACTTGCGCTTGGTCACAACATGATGTTTATGTCGACCTACTCCATTCCCCTTGGAGGTGAAAAGATACTTATTCATGGGTGGTCTCAAATAATGAAGGCCCATCCATCTTAGAGAATAGGACAGAAGATTATGTTCCTGCTTTTCGATGGCTCTAAAGCGAATATCCTGTTTATTGACCACATTGCGAGATGAAGCCGCTTTCAGAAGGTTGTGGATGCGCGGGGTGGCGCCTGGGCCTTGTCCTGGGGCTTGGCGGCCTCACCCTTGGTTAACTGTAGGCAAAGTAGCACTGCTCGAGGCGTGGTTTATACGATTGAACCTGTATAAGTACTCATACTGCTTTCAGCTATGGTTGTTAAGTGCCCCTGCTGGTTTCAGTTAAGGTTGTTAAGTAGTCCTGCTGCTTTTACAGTCTGTCGTGTTTCTTCAGTCCTGTATTCCTCCAGCCGCCAAAACCAAACCAGCGCCGGCGGGGCTGCCTGCTTCCGCCTCCCACGGCTGGCTGCGCCTCAGCG
This sequence comes from Triticum aestivum, assembly GCF_018294505.1. Lineage (NCBI taxonomy): Eukaryota > Viridiplantae > Streptophyta > Magnoliopsida > Poales > Poaceae > Triticum > Triticum aestivum. The sequence goes on along the minus strand of NC_057799.1, from coordinate 588,974,225 downwards.
CACGCATCGCCGCCCCACCGTCTCCTAAATCGTTAACGCCGATGTCTGAGGCCTCGCCGTCGTCCTCTGCGCGCTTTGGTGCGCTCGCCACGGCGCCGCCCTCTCGCGTTGTCAACATGGTCAACAAACAACAGGAATCGGCAGAAGTACATGGAGAGGATGACAGTACGGGCCCACCAAGTCAGCGTATGGAAAAATAAAATGCTTCCTCCCAGTGTTTTCCTGACATCTGGGACCCACGACATTGTGAGCGTATATAGTCAATAGACAAGAGAACAGCACAAGATCGGCTGACACCTGGGACGTAGCTGCTCGGGCAGTATTTTTTTGTTATTGTTGAGACGGAGCAGGGTTTGAACTGGGCTATGGCCCGTCTAGCCCAGGCTTATATTTTATGTTCACAATGTGACTAGCCCAGCTATTTTTTCTTTGTGAAAATGAGCCCAGTTTATTTTTTCTGAAGAATACCCAATCCAGGCCTACTTATTTTTCTACGCCCTGATGGGCTGCAACTCTTTTAAGACGCCTACAAATCTTGAAAGTAATATGAAATGGGTTGTAAATATAAAAACAGATGACAAATTGGCAATTACTTTATAATTTCTGAATTTTTTCACATTTTCAGATTCCTATTTCACTGGGCATTAACCTAATTTAAATATATCTTCAAAGTACTTTAAATCTGGCTCGACACTTCGCTATTAAAAATAGATTGGAACCCATAGAAATATGCGAAATTGGCCCTGGCCAACCAAAAAATGGACTGCAATAAATTGCATAAGAAGTCGCAATGAGCTATATATAAATTATTAAAAAAAGAGGGAATGGTCTGACTTATGGGCCTATTAAGTTGACGCGTATGCAAGATTTTTTTAGTTATTATATACGTCAACAAACGATTCTAGCAGACGTAACCGTTGGATGTCAATCCAACGGCCATCGTGTTTCTTCAATCTCTGATCTTCTTGCTCCAGCCGCCAAATCCAACGCCGGCGGGACCGCCTACTCCCGCCTCCCATGCAGGCCTCACCGCCCCCTACTACTCCCACCGCTGGCCAGGGCATCCCTCTACTCACCCACACCCCTTGTTATTCTGTGGCGACGGCAGCCTCACACCGCAGCCGAACCAGTGAACCCTCGTACTCCTCTCCGCGTGGGCATCCACTGCAGCGTCTTCCCCGAGCCCGCGTCGTCCCCTTCCTAGGCCGCGCCGTCGTCCACCGCCCTGGTGCTCTCGGCGCGGCGTGGTCAACGTGGTCAAGGAACGACTTCCATCGGAAGAGTACTGTCGTGGAGAGGCTGACAGCTGGGTCCACGGCAGCCGCAAGGAAGTGCCTCCTTATTACGCGGAAAATAATTATTCCTCCACCTGACAGCAGGGACCCACCGGATGGACCACCGTATTTGGTGAAAAAAAGTTCCCCCCTGACTGCTGGGACCCACCGGACGGGCCACCGTATTTCGCGAAAAAAAATGTTCCCCCCGCTGTCAGCTCGGACCCACCGGAAGTGCCTCCTTATTATGCACAAAAAAATGAACACTCCCCCTGCTAGTTGGGACCCACCTTGGTGGGAGGCTGACTTGAGGGCCTACTAAGTTGACGGGGATGGAGTGCTTTGTCAACTTAGTCAATATGAACGATTCTAGCTCCAGTGACCGTACGATGTCTATCCAACGGCCGTAGTGCTTCTTCAACCTCTGGTCTTCTCGCTCCAGCAGCCCAAAGCAGCGCCGGTCGTGCCGCATGCTCCTGCCTCCCGTGGCCGACTGTGATGCCGCGCAGGCCTCACCGCCCCCTACTACTCCCACCGCTGGCCAGGCCATCCCTCTACTCACCCACACCCCCTGTTATTCTGCGGCGACGGCAGCCTGATACGTCTCCGTCGTATCTACTTTCCCAAACACTTTTGCCCTTGTTTTGGACTCTAACTTGCATGATTTGAATGGAACTCACCCGGACAGGCGCTGTTTTCAGCAGAATTGCCATGGTATTATTTATGTGCAGAAACAAAAGTTCTCGGAATGACCTGAAACTTCACGGAGATTATTTTTGGAAATAATAAAAAATACTGGTGAAAGAATCAAGGCCAGGGGGCCCACACCCTTTCCACGAGGGCGGGGGGGCGCCTGCCCTCCTGGGCGCGCCCCCTGCCTTGTGGGCCCCCTGGAGCTCCACCGACCTCAACTCCAACTCCATATATTCGTGTTCGGGGAGAGAAAGATTCATCGCATTTTATGATACAGAGCTGCCGCCAAGCCCTAAACTCTCTCGGGAGGGCTGATTTGGAGTCCGTTCGGGGCTCCGGAGAGGGGAATCCGTCGCTGTCGTCATCATCAACCATCCTCCATCACCAATTTCATGATGCTCACCGCCGTGCGTGAGTAATTCCATCGTAGGCTTGCTGGACGGTGATGGGTTGGATGAGATTTATCATGTAATCGAGTTAGTTTTGTTAGGGTTTGATCCCTAGTATCCACTATGTTCTGAGATTGATGTTGCTATGACTTTGCTATGCTTAATGCTCGTCACTAGTGCCCGAGTGCCATGATTTCAGATCTGAACCTATTATGTTTTCATGAATATATGTGAGTTTTTGATCCTTTCTTGCAAGTCTATAGTCACCTACTATGTGTTATGATCCGGCAACCCCGAAGTGACAATAATCGGGACCACTCCCGGTGATGACCATAGTTTGAGGAGTTCATGTATTCACTATGTGTTAATGCTTTGGTCTGGTACTCTATTAAAAGGAGGCCTCAATATCCCTTAGTTTCCGCTAGGACCCCGCTGCCACGGGAGGGTAGGACAAAAGATGTCATGCAAGTTCTTTTCCATAAGCACGTATGACTATATTCGGAATACATGCCTACATTACATTGATGAATTGGAGCTAGTTCTGTGTCACCCTATGTTATGACTGTTACATGATGAACCGCATCCGGCATAATTCTCCATCACCGATCCAATGCCTATGAGCTTTTCACATATTGTTCTTTGCTTATTTACTTTTCCGTTGCTACTGTTACAATCACTACAAAACCCAAAAATATTACTTTTGCTACCGTTACCATTACTTCCATACTACTTTGCTACTAAATACTTTTTTGCAGATACTAAGTTATCTAGTGTGGTTGAATTAACAACTCAACTGCTAATGCTTGAGAATATTCTTTGGCTCCCCTTGTGTCGAATCAATAAATTTGGGTTGAATACTCTACCCTCGAAAACTGTTGTGATCCCCTATACTTGTGGGTTATCAAGACTATTTTCTGGCGCCGTTGCCGGGGAGCATAGCTCTATTCTTTGAGTCACTTGGGATTTATATCTGCTGGTCACTATGAAGAACTTGAAAGACGCGAAAACAAAAATTTATCCCTCAACTACGAGGGGAGGTAAGGAATTGCCATCTAGCTCTGCACTTGATTCACCTTCTTTTTTGAGTAAACTTGCGACACCTAAACCTGCTTCTGCTATTAATTCTGATATGTCGCATGTTATTGATGATGCCACTTCTTCTATGCATGATACTTATGGTGAAACTACTTCTATACTTCATACTACTGTGCCACTTGGTGAATTTCTTGATGAACAACTTGCTAGGGCTAGAGAGAATGAAATTATTGAAACTAATAATATTGATGAAAGTGATGATGAAGATTCTCCCCCTAGATATGAATTTCCTGTTGTGCCTGAGGGCTATGTTATGGATGAAGAAACTGCTAGAGACTTTCTTGCTTGCAATGATAGAAGTGATCTTAAGAAATTATTAGCTAAGCTGAAACAAAAAACTCTGAATGCTAGAATGAAGTATGATCCTGCTTATGCTACTTCACCTATCTTTGTTACTGGTGAGGATTATCAATTCTCTGTTGACCCGGATATAATTTCTTTGGTTGAATCTGATCCTTTTTATGGCTATGAATCTGAAACTGTTGTGGCACATCTTACTAAATTAAATGATATAGTCACCCTGTTCACTAATGATGAGAAAACTCGCTACTATTATATCCATAAAATATTTCCGTTCTCATTAATTAAAGGGTGATGCTAAGATATGGTTTAATTCTCTTGATCCTGGTTGTGTGCGTAGTCCCCAGGATATGATTTATTACTTCTCTGCTAAATATTTCCCTGCTCATAAGAAACAAGCTCCTTTAAGGGAAATATATAATTTTGTGCAAATTGAAGAAGAGAGTCTCCCACAAGCTTGGGGGAGGCTTCTCCAATTACTTAATGCTTTGCCTGATCATCCTCTTAAGAAGAATGAAATACTTGATATCTTTTATAATGGACTAACCGATGCTTCCAGAGACCACCTCGATAGTTGTGCTGGTTGTGTTTTCAGGGAAAGAACACCAAATGAAGCTGAAATTCTATTGAATAATATGTTGACCAATGAAAATAATTGGACACTTCCTGAACCAACTCCTAAGCCAACTCCGAAGAAAAGGGGTGTTCTATTTCTCGGTCCTGAAGATATGCAAGAGGCAAAGAAATCTATGAAAGAAAAAGGTATAAAATCTGAAGATGTTAAGAATTTACCTCCTATTGAAGAAATATATGGTCTTAATTTACCGCCTGTTGAAGAAATACATGATTTTAATCCATCACCTATTGAAGAAACACATGGTCTTGATAACCCGACACAGGTAGTAAAGGTAAATTCTCTCTATAGATATGATAAAGCTGAAATCCCGCCTACTAAGTTTGCTAGCCAATGTTTGGATGAGTTTGATAATTTTATGGTTAAGCAAGAAGATTTCAATGCTTATTTTGGTAGACAATTAAAACACAATGCTTATATGATTGAACACTTGAGTGATTATATGTCTAGAGTTAAAGGTGAACTTAAACTTATTAGTAAACATGCTTCTATGGTTACCACTCAAGTAGAACAAGTACTTAAAGCTCAAAATGATTTGCTCAATGAATTGAATAGTAAGAATAATGACTTTGCTGTTAGAGTGGCTACTAGAACTGGTAAAATGACTATGGAACCTTTGTATCCTGAAGGCCATCCTAAGAGAATTGAGCAAGATTCTCAGAGAACTAATATAGAAGCACCTAGTCCTTCTAAGAAGAAGAAAAAGAAAAATGATAGGACTTTGCATGCTTCTAGTGAACCTGTTGCTGACACACCTGAGAATCCAAATGATATTTCTATTTCTGATGCTGAAACACAATCTGGTAATGAACATGAACCTAGTGATAATGTTAATGATGATGTTCATGAAGATGCTCAACCTAGCAATGATAATGATGTAGAGATTGAACCTGCTATTGATCTTGATAACCCACAATCAAAGAATCAACGTTATGATAAGAGAGACTTTGTTGCTAGGAAACACGGTAAGGAAAGAGAACCATGGGTTCAGAAACCCAAGCCTTTTCCTCCCAAACCATCCAAGAAAAAGGATGATGAGGATTTTGAGCGCTTTGCTGAAATGATTAGACCTATCTTTTTGCGTATGCATTTGACTGATATGCTTAAAATGAACCCTTATGCTAAGTATATGAAAGAAATTGTTACTAATAAAAGAAAGAACCGGAAGCTGGAATTTCCACCATGCTCGCTAATTATACTTTCAAGGGTGGAATACCTAAGAAACTAGGAGATCTAGGAGTACCAACTATACCATGCTCCATTAAAAGAAACTATGTTAAAACTGCTTTATGTGATCTTGGAGCCGGTGTTAGCGTTATGCCTCTCTCTTTATATCGTAGACTTGATTTGAATAAGTTGACACCTACTGAAATATCTTTGCAAATGGCTGATAAATCAACTGCGATACCTGTCGGTATTTGTGAGGATGTGCCTGTTGTGGTTGCAAATGTTACTATTTTAACGGACTTTGTTATTCTTGATATTCCCGAGGACGATAGCATGTCTATTATTCTTGGAAGACCCTTTTTGAATACTACAGGGGCTGTTATTGATTGCAACCAAGGCAATGTCACTTTTCATGTCAATGGTAATGAGCATACGGTACACTTTCCGAGGAAACAACCTCAAGTTCATAGTATAAACTCTATTGGAAAAATTCCATCGACTATTTTGGGACGTTTTGAATTTCCTCTACCTACCGTCAAGAAGAAATATGATATTCTTATTATTGGGGATGTGCATATCCCCGTTGAGGTAACATAGTGTTATTCGAAATTTCTCCGGTTCCATGTTATTCGGAATGAGTTTGTTAACAAGACTTGATCAACCTTGTTAGTGGATTCCTTTTGATGAGCATGAGATGGATGAAGTTAGAAGGAACAACTTTCTGTACCCTCCTTTTACTTTCTGTTACTTAGTTGAAATAAAGCAAAAATATTATTTTTCTGTCAGTTTTCTGAATTATCCGTGCAATATAAAAATACCCCGAAAATAAAAGTTCTCCAAATATCCTGAAATTTAAATATGATTTTTCTTTTCTGGAATATTTGAGAATATCTGGCACTGAGAACACAGCAGGGGGAGCTGGCACCTGACCACGAGGGTCCAGGGCACGCCCACCCCCTGGGCGCGCCCCCTGCCTTGTGGGCCCATGGTGGCCCCCTCCACTTATTCCTGCACCCACACACTCCTTCTTCCTCCCAAAAAAATCACCAACCAGCTCAAGCACGAGTTCTAGCTCATTTTGCTGCGATTTTCGATCTCCTTGCTCAAAGCACCTCTCACAAAACTGCTTTGGGGGATTGTTCCTTGGTATGTGACTCCTCCAATGGTCCAATTAGTTTTTGTTCTAGTACTTTATTCATTGCAAATTTGTTCTTCCTAGGTGACCATGTTCTTGAGCTTGCATGTCAAATTTATATGGTTCCAAGTAGTTCTAATGCATGATATAGTCTCTAGGCACTTGTGGGAGTTGTTGCTATCAATTTTGTTGAGTTTGGTTCACTTTTATTTGAAGTTACTAAAATTTTCAGAAATTTTTCAGAGGAAGAAATATGTTTAGGAAAATGTACCAAGGTGGCTTCAAGGAAGCAAGGACCCAGGCTCGCAATGCGCGATGCCGACGATGAACCACCAAGGGACGCTCAGGTGCGGGCTTGTGAATGGCCGTCAGAGGACCTTATGGTTCGAGCAGGAATCAAGGAGGAATTTGACACATATGTGCGTAACGCTGATCTTGAGAGCTTTGAGACAGATAAGTGCCGTCAGTACCACTATCTCACTGATTCCTTTGTGAGAAGGTTTGAATTTTCTTCATCACGCAATTCTCAAACTGCCTGTTTGATCTTTATGAAAATTCTTATACTATGGACTTGGAAGATTTTAATACTGCTTGCAAACTTCCACAATGGGGTAGCACTAGTGAGCCTCACAAATCTGAGTTTAGAGATTTTCTTGCTAGTATAACTGTGGGGGAGTCTAGAGAGATAACACAAGCTACCATAGGGAGCATTCATTTTCCTGCTATACAGTATTTTGCTCTCTTCATAGGTAGGTGCATAAATGGTAAGGATGAAGCATGTCACATGTGTGTCCCTGACCTCAGTGTTCTCAGGAGTGTTGTATTAGGAGATAAACATTATAATTTGGGAGTCATTGTTGCACGTAGGTTGCATAATAATAGAATTAATGGAGATTTCTTTGGTGGAATTTATGCAACCCGTCTAGCTAATTTTCTTGATATACCCATACGTGAGGATGATATTGAGTTGCCCTCTGCTTATTTGGATTATGAGGATATGGTTCGCCATTGTTTTGTTCAGAGGAATGATCAGTTCCTCTAGTACCGACTAATCTTTGACAGACGACGCACCTATCACGTCGCTCTCCCTGCTTCTACTTTCTTTGACTTTCAGGCAAAGGGGAGATATTTCATAACCGGGGAGGAGGCGACTGAGTACGAGAGGAGTGCTGAGATAGCTCGCCTCCAAGCTGCAGCCCACAGTGCAATGACTGCTGCATCACAGTATGACCCCAGCTACAGCTTTGGATATCCGACAGGCCAGCCCTGGCAATAGACCAACTTAGGCCAAAAGTCTAAGCTTGGGGGAGTACGTATCTCTCACCGACATTACATTCATATTCACACACTCATGCTAGTTGTCGGTGCTCATACTTTTTCACTGTAATATCCATGCTAGTTTATTTTCTTTTTCTTGCTTTCTTCTTGTGTGTTTGAAAACCCTTAAGAAAAACTAAAAAAATAGTAATAGCTTTTAGCTAGTTTATTTCCCTGCTGTAGTAGTAATAATTAAAAGAAAACCCAAAAATAGTTCATGTTCTTCTTTTGCTTGTTGCAGATTCTAGCTTAGTCCAATGCACGTGAGCTATTATTATTATTCACATCGTTCGGTCGTGCAAGTGAAAGGCAATTATGACGATATATGATGGACTGAGTGGGATGAGAGAAGCTGGTATGAACTCGACCTCTCTTGTTTTTGTAAATATGATTAGTTCATCGTTCCTGATTTAGCCTATTATGAATAAACATATTTGCAATGACAATTAGAGATTATAGTTGCTTATGCCATGCTTAATTAGCTAGGAGTTTATAATGGTTTACCTTGCGTGCCAACATGCTATTAAAATGGTTGTGATGTGGTATGATGGGGTGGTATCCTCCTTTGAACGATTCAAGTGACTTGACTTGGCACATGTTCACACATGTGGTTGAAACAAATCAACATAGCCTTCACGATATTTATGTTTACTGTGGCTTATATCCTACACATGCTTGCACTCAATGTTTATTAATTTTAATGCATGTTCATGACTGTTGTCGCTCTCTAGTTGGTCGCTTCCCAGTCTTTTCCTAGCCTTCACTTGTACTAAGCGGGAATACTGCTTGTGCATCCAATCCCTTAAACCCCAAAGTGATGCCATATGAGTCCAACGTACCTTCCTATATGCGGTATCTACCTGCCGTTCCAAGTAAATTTGTATGTGCCAAACTCTAAACCTTCAAATGAAATTCTGTTTTGTATGCTCGAATAGCTCATGTATCAACTAGGGCTGTCCGTATCTTCCATGTTAGGCGGGTTATTCTCAAGAGGAGTGGACTCCCCTCCTCACTCATGAGAAAATGGCTGGTCACTGGGATGCCCAGTCCCATGCTTTATGCAAATCAAATCAAAATAATTGCAAACAAAACTCCCCCGGGACTGTTGTTAGTTGGAGGCACTCGTTGTTTCGAGCAAGCCATGGATTGATGCCTGTTGGTGGAGGGGGAGTATAAACTTTACCATTCTGTTTGGGAACCGCCTATAATGTGTGTAGCATGGAAGATATCGCCAGCTCTTGGTTGTTATGTTGTCAATGAAAGTATGCCGCTCAAAATATTATTTATCTCTGCTTTAAAATCGAGCTCTGGCACCTCTACAAATCCCTGCTTCCCTCTGCGAAGGGCATATCCATTTACTTTTATGTTGAGTCATCACCCTCTTTTTAAAAAGCACCAGCTGGACAGCACTGTTGTCATTTGCATCCATTACTATTAATTTATATTGGGTATGACTATGACTGGATCTCTTTTACCATGAATTACAATGTTTAGTCAATCCTTGATCTTTAAAGGTGCTCTGCATTTATGTTTTGCGGCCTCAGAAATGGCTAGCGAGATACCATCTTGTTATATCATATCATGATTGTTTCGAGAAAGTGTTGTCATCCGAGATTTATTATTATTGCTCGCTAGTTGATTATGCCATTGATATGAGTAAACATGAGACCTAAGAGTTATTGTGAATATGGTTAGTTCATAATCTTTGCTGAAAACTTGAATGCTGGCTTTACATATTTACAACAACAAGAGCAAACAGAGTTTGTAAAAGTTTTTCTTTATCACTTTCAGTTTATCAACTGAATGCTTGAGGACAAGCAAAGGTTTAAGCTTGGGGGAGTTGATATGCCTCCATCCTATCTACTTTTCCAAACACTTTTGCCCTTGTTTTGGACTCTAACTTGCATTATTTGAATGGAACTAACCCGGACTGACGCTGTTTTCAGCAGAATTGCCATGGTGTTATTTATGTGCAGAAACAAAAGTTCTCGGAATGACCTAAAACTTCACGGAGATTATTTTTGGAAATAAAGAAAAATACTAGTGAAAGAATCAAGGCCAGGGGGCCCACACCCTTTCCACGAGGGTGGGGGCGCGCCCCCCTGCCTCGTGGGCCCCCTGGAGCTCCACCGACCTCAACTCCAACTCCATATATTCGTGTTCGGGGAGAAAAAAATCAGAGAGAAAGATTCATCGAGTTTTACGATACGGACCCGCCGCCAAGCCCTAAACTCTCTTGGGAGGGCTGATCCGGAGTCCGTTCGGGGCTCCGGAGAGGAGAATCCGTCGCCGTCGTCATCGTCAACCATCCTCGATCACCAATTTCATGATGCTCACCGCCGTGCGTGAGTAATTCCATCGTAGGCTTGCTGGACGGTGATGGGTTGGATGACATTTATCATGTAATCGAGTTAGTTTTGTTAGGGTTTGATCTCTAGTATCCACTATGTTCTGAGATTGATGTTGCTATGACTTTGCTATGCTTAATGCTTGTCACTAGGGCCCGTGTGCCATGATTTCAGATCTGAACCTATTATGTTTTCATGAATATATGTGAGTTCTTTATCCTATCTTGCATGTCTATAGTCACCTACTATGTGTTATGATCCGGCAACCCCGAAGTGACAATAATCGGGACCACTCCCGGTGATGACCGTAGTTTGAGGAGTTCATGTATTCACTAAGTGTTGATGCTTTGGTCCGGTACTCCATTAAAAGGAGGCCTTAATATCCCTTAGTTTCCGCTAGGACCCCGCTGCCACGGGAGGGTAGGACAAAAGATGTCATGCAAGTTCTTTTTCATAAGCACGTATGACTATATTCGGAATACATGCCTACATTACATTGATGAATTGGAGCTAGTTCTGTGTCACCCTATGTTATGACTGTTACATGATGAACTGCATACGGCATAATTCTCCATCACCGATCCAATGCCTACGAGATTTTCACATATTGTTCTTCGCTTATTTACTTTTCCGTTTCTACTGTTACAATCACTACAAAACCCAAAAATATTACTTTTGCTACCATTACCATTACTTCCATACTACTTTGCTACTAAATACTTTGCTGCAGATACTAAGTCCTCCAGGTGTGGTTGAATTGACAACTCAACTGCTAATACTTGAGGATATTCTTTGGCTCCCCTTGTGTCGAATCAATAAATTTGGGTTGAATACTCTACCCTCGAAAACTGTTGTGATCCCCTATACTTGTGGGTTATCACAGCCTCACACCGCAGCCGAACCAGTGAACCCTCGTACTCCTCTCCGCGTGGGCATCCACTGTCGTGTCTTCCCTGGCTCCACGTCGTCCCCTTCCTAGGCCTCGCCGTCGTCCACCGCCTTGGTGCTCTCGGCGCGGCGTGGTCAATATGGTCAACGACCGACTTCTATTGGAAGAGTACTGTACGTGGAGAGGCTGACAGCTGGGTCCATGGCAGCCGCAAGGAAGTGCCTCCTTATTACGCGGAAAATAATTATTCCTGCACCTGACAGCGGGGACCCACCGGACGGTCCACCGTATTTCACGAAAAAAACGTTTCCCCCCTGACTGCTGGGACCTACCAGCTACATCTTCGCACACAAGGAAGTGCGTCCAGGCAAAAAAAACGATTCGCCCCCCTGACTGCTGGGACCCACCAGCTACATCTTCGCACGCAAGGAAGTGCCTCACAGTCGGGACCCACCTGGTCGAAGCGTACGTAGCGTTGTCATTCTGGTCGCGAACGTGTACGTACATACTGGTCGATGTAGAGGCGCGCACGTAGCATGTACACGTACGTACAGCGGCCAGTGTGCAAGAAAGAAAATACGGCCACGTACGTACATACGGGCAGGGTCTCGAATGCCTACTCGCGCATACGTACGGCCAGGGCTTGTGTACATGGCTGGGTCGGAACGGAGAAACTGCGTCGTCGTCGTGTTCATGGGGAGCCAACCGGCTGGGTCGGAACGGAATACGTCGTCGTGTTCATCGGGAGGGCTTGGACGGAACAGCCGGTGGAAACGAGGCCTGGCGTACCGCAGAACGGAGGAAACGGCCTTGTGTTCGACCGGCCACGGTCGAAACGGGATCCTGTTCAACGGGAGGGGTCTGGCGTACCGCAAAACGGAGGAAACGGACCTCCTACGGTCAAAATGGGGGTCCTGTTGATCGGGAGGGGTGTGGCGTACCGCAAAACGGAGGAAACAGACTTGTGTTGGGGCGCTACGGTCGAAACGGGGGTCCTGTTTTTCGGGAGGGGTGTGGCGTACCGCAAAACGGGACTCCACGGGATACTGTTCATCTCCACCATCGACTCCCTCCAGCCTCCACGGGCTACTGTTCATCCACCGTCGACCTACCCCAGCCTCCACCTGCGAATGTTCATCCACGGCCTCCTGTTCATCCAGCCTCCACCGCGCGCTACTCCACCGGCTACTGTTCAACCAGCCCTCTCCACGGGCTCCTGTTCAACCACCCCTCCACGGGCTACTGTTCATCCAGCCCTCCACCGTCTACTGTTCATTCAGCCCTCCACGGGGTGGTCCTGTTCATCCAGCCCTCCACGGGGTCCTGTTCATCCAGCCCCAACTGGCTCGACTGATCGGGGTCCTATTCATCCAGAGGCAACACCACGGGGTCCTGTTCATCCACCCCCACTAGGAACTGTTCATCCAAACCCCCCAGCTACGCTCACTATTCGTCCAGAGGTAGCATCGATCGGCTTCAGTTAGCAGCAGTAGCGAAGGAATCGCTCGATCGGGTTCAGTTAACAGCCATCGATCGATCGATCGGGTTTAGTAACACGTAGCCTGCAATGCAATCGCTCGGGTTCAGTTAGAGCCCAATGCCTCGCACCCACGCGCGTGCGTGTATGAGAGAAACGCGCATCGCTCGGCCCCGACCACCCACCGTAACCGGGAACACCCTGATATTTTCCTCGCCCTCGCTTCTACCACGGTTTTTTCCGTCATGGACGGCCCAAAGAATGTCATGCAGCTGCGTCTCCGGCCCGCCCAGGACGAAAAGCCCATTTTCTGTCATGATTTTTTGTCATAGAAGTAGGACCCCACCACATCTATGATGATACCGGGTTTTGTCACAATTATCATCATAGAAGTGTCATAAGTATGACAGGAAAAAATTTCGTTCAGCCCAAAATGTCACGGATGTGTCTTTTTTTTGTAGTGTTGGAAGTACAATCTTTACTAGATTGGTCTTCTTGTCAATTGTAGAAAACAACTACTCAGAAATCTGTAATTCACTAGCATAAATACCATGATAGAGATCCATGAAGCTACTTAAGCTCTTATTATAACGAAATTTAAGAACCCAAATTATCAAGGCTTGTGATATTTTACCTCTTTTAAGGTATTGATCTTGCAAATATGCTCGTATAGAAACTACCAATCCAAGTGAAATAATTAATTGGTTATTGTCAATTTCAGATCTTAGACATGAAAAATAAATAGGAATTGTCAACACATTCAAAAGTGAAGGCCAGAAGAAATCTGGTTTCACTCAATTTTTCCTACTTAACCAAACAACTCTTTTCTTAATGAAGGAAAGAATCCTGCCATTTCGAAAATGATGTTAAAAGGAATGTTATTTTTACCTAATACAAAGGATCTTCCATGTTACTCACTCCGGTTCACCAAATCGTCATGTTTTGGAGATGAGACTTCTAACACTTTAATTATTGATGCTATTAGAAGTATTTAGATTTGGTACTTGAAAATGATATGCTTATATTTTCTTTGAAAAATAATTCCATATCATTAAAAAAATTACCGAGTTTAACATCAAACAATTAAGAAAATTCCATATCATTAAATAAAGCACACTCAATAATTAGAAGATCTTCAAACATAGTTTCATATCATTAAAAGTTCTCCATCGAGTGTGTTGCATGCGCGAAGAAAATTCGTCTTTACAGCTCCATATCGGAGTTTGGAGCTGAGAGGCCAACAGAGGAAACCTCACGATGGCATTGTGAGTTTGCTAGCTGTGGCAGGGAGCGGCATTAAAGCTCACGACGTAATTGATCTAATGCCAATGCTGGCACACAAGTAATTCTTGGAGAATAATGTAGGAAGGTATGCTAACCAAGAATAATCTAAGCATACTTAACAAAACTTATAGGCCTTCTTTTTAGAGACGGAGGGACTAATACATATTGAGGTACTCCATGCAGCGTATCAAAACAATCTAATTAAACAATAGTTTTTTTTCTTCATTTGGGCATCTGAGCAACCAAAGATAAAGACACCAACAAAAATATACGGATTGCGTCTCAATTGTTAGCTTTCCACGTACGGTATAGTCACAAACCAAGGAACTCAGTGTACATATGTAAATCATGAAGCATAAGAGATAAAACTACGTTACACAAAAAGCAGGCGGAGTCTAATTGTGACTCAATGTGTGCATGTTTTGTATACAATTAAGAACATTAATAATCATCGACAAGTTGGTTTTGGAGGAACTATTTTTTCTGTTAATGTTGTGTCGTTCTTTTAATCATTCAGTCAGTGGCTGATTCAGGCGTGCATTATTTGCAGTGAAAAACATCCATTAATTGCGCGTGCAGGAAAGCTAGTAGCACATGTGCATTTGAGTAAGTTCACACCAATTTTTTGTCTTGCATTCCTATATGCCTAAATGTTACTGTGTAAGTGTTTAGACATTAGTTTTATTTAGTTTGTTGCCACAGACTGGTATAAGGGAAAAGTGTCCATGAAAAGCATCTGGACAACCCCCACTATGAACTCAAGAAATAAGCTAAAATGAATCTGAAAGAAGGTAAACAAAAGAAGCTAGGATGCGATGGTGCATACCATGTGAGTCGGCAAGCCGGAGGTACAGATTTTCGCCAGCGTTAATGGATTTCCCTGGAGTAAAAAAAGAGTCGCCAGAATACTTCTCAGTGTCGATAAGCTCTCCTGTCCAAACCAAACACCTTGACAGGTCGGCCTTAGCAACATCATGGCTGAAAGATGTGTAAGCATATGCCGTACACGAGCAATTGCTGCTGCACTCAGCCTCACACTCTTCCAGGCTTCTATTCAGTATATGCAGGAACTTGTCGGGGACCTTTATCAGAGACAAGGGCACAAAATAAGATTGCTTTCCGCATGTTAGTGTTTCCTTTCTCCGACATCCTCTTGAAATGTCAAGACCACTAGGCTCAAACCCATCAAGGCACCGGCAAGTTTCCCCTCCCACGGTGAGGTCACAGTATCCAAACGGTCCATATGAAGAGTAGATGTCACATGCAGCAACAGGGTGGGAGGCAATGGGTACCCATGAGGATGACTGATTGTTCCAGCTTAGAGATGTCAACTTGCCAGTGTGCTCAAGCATGAAGAAGGTGAATGGTGATCCATCGGAGACTGAACATAAAGTAGAGTTCACCTTATAGGTCGATGGTCGTTTTGACGATGATGGAGCTGCTATTAATCAAGTACATGCCACCGGACTGTTAGAATGAGTTGTATAGGGACAAGAGAGGTAGTTTAACTTGTAATATTTCTCTCTATCCCTTCTTCTGTTATTCCTCTCTGTAACCGATGGGGTCTCGATCTCCTCTTCTCGATCGACCCTCCTTCCTTGTAAGCCACGGCATATCTTCTAAATAATGCAATGCGGCCGAGACGAAGGGTTCTACGCTTCCCAACTCGTTTCACATGGTATCAGAGCCTCTTCCTCGATAGATCAGGAATAGATCGCATCTAGCTACCTTCCGCGACCGAGCACATGTCTACCACCTCCGCCGCCATCACCCCAGCACCATGGGTGCGCTCACTACCTCCTCATCCTCCGCTTTTGCCTCATCCTCCACCTCCACCAACACCTCCCTCCTCGGATCGCCACCCCAAGAGAAGCTGACGAGGGGAAACTTCCTGCTCTGGAAGGCCATCGTGCTGCCCTAGATCAAGGGCGCGCAGATGGAACACCACCTCGACGAGAAGAGCTTGGCACCGCCGGCGACGCTCACCATCACCAAGGACGCCAAGGAAGAACAGGTGGTCAACTTTGCATGATCCCTCTGGTATGCACAGCAGCAGCAACTTCAAGGATTCTTGATGGGCTCTCTTTCCCGCGAGATCCTGGCACAGGTCGCGACACTTCCGACGCCGGCCGAAGTATGGCGTGCCATCCATGCCATGTTTGCTGCCCAAAGCCAAGCTCAAGCGATCAACACCCGCATCGAGCTCACGAATCTCCAGAAATGTAACACGACCATGGCTAAATATCTTGGAAAAATTAGAAGTCTTGCCGATGAAGTAGCTTGCACCGCCGCCGCGCTCTCTGATCCGGAGATTGTGTCCAAGATCCTTGCCGGACTAGACATGGATTACAATCCTGTGGTCTCAGCCCTTGCTGCTCGGGTGGAACCGGTCACAGTTCAGGAGCTATACAGCCAGCTCTTGAGCTTCGATGCCCGCCTCAGCCTCCTTCACGGCGCCAACATCCACCAGTCCTCCGCCAACTCTGCCTCTCGTGGCCGCGGCGGTGGGCGCGGTCACCAGGGGCAACACAGCAGTGGGCGTGGGCGCGTTAACAGCGATGGGGGCTACAACAATAACAGTGGCAGCAGTGGCTACAACAACACCGGAGGCAGCAGCGGCTACAACAACACCAGCGGCAGCAGCGGCTACAACTACCGGGCAGGGGGTGGCGGTTTCAACAACAACAACAACAACAACAACCGACGTGCCTCTTCCTCCCGTGCACGTCCTCGATGCCAGCTCTGCAAGAAGGCGGGCCATGAAGTCATGGACTGCTGGCACCGGTATGATGAAAATTATGTCCCCGATGCTCGTCATGTTGCTGCAGCCATGCGTGAACAAGGAGGAGAAGGAGTTTGGTACGTTGACTCTAGTGCAACGGATCATGTCACAAGTGAACTAGAGCAACTTGCCCTCCGTGAACAGTACCATGGCAATGATCAAATTCACACCACAAGCGGTGGAGGTATGGATATTCGACACATTGGTCAAGCTTTTATTAATTCCCGTACTCTTAAACGTGATATAGTCTTAAAACATGTTCTTCATGTTCCTCAATCCGACAAAAACCTTGCATCCATGTCTCGTTTAGCCAATGATAATAATATCTTCTTTGAAACTCACCCTCGTTACTTTTGTACAAAGGACCGGGCAACGAGGGAACTCCTCCATCACGGTAGATGCATTGGAGGTCTCTAACCCATCACATCCGGAGCACTTAGTCGCAAGCGTCATCAAGTCTACTCCGTCATCAAGCCCTCTTTGGCAAGGTGGCATAAAAGATTAAGACATCCATCGTCGATCATAGTTAAACAAGTA
Source organism: Triticum aestivum (assembly GCF_018294505.1). Taxonomy (NCBI): domain Eukaryota; kingdom Viridiplantae; phylum Streptophyta; class Magnoliopsida; order Poales; family Poaceae; genus Triticum; species Triticum aestivum. The sequence continues at coordinate 588,956,904 of NC_057799.1, read as the reverse complement.
GTCAATAAAGGCAATCTCTCATTGTCACATAGTCCAATTAGTGAGTCTATTTGTGAAGCTTGTCAATGTGCCAAGAGTCATCAACTCCCTTATCCCAAGTAAAATAGTGTATCTCATGCTCCTTTAGAACTTATTTCGAGTGATGTATGGGGTCATGCTAGAGATTCTTTTAGAAGGGAAAAATAGTATGTCAGTTTCATTGATGACTACAACAAGTTTACCTGGATTTATTTGCTTAAGTACAAATCTGATGTTTTCTCTGTGTTTCAAGAGTTCTAAAAACTTGTTGAAAGACACTTTGACTGAAAAATTTTGACAGTCCAAAGTGACTAGGGAGGGGGGTATGAGAAGCTCAACTCTTTCTTTCGTAGCATAGGCATTGAACATCATGTATCTTGCCCTCATGCTCACCAACAAAACGGCTCCGCTGAGCGGAAACATCGCCACATTGTTGAAGTTGGTCTCTCTCTACTTGCTCATGCTTTTATGCCTCTCAAGAATTGGGATGAAGCATTCATTCTGCCACCTATCTTATTAATTGTCTCCCTAGTAAAGTTATTGACAACACCACTCCATTGGAGCGATTATATCATCAAAAACCTGAATACAATTATCTCAAAATATTTGGGTGTGCTTGCTACCCCAATCTACGTCCATACAATCGCCATAAACTTGAGCTTTGTTCCACTCAATGTGTTTTTCTTGGCTATAGTAATCTTCATAAAGGGTACAAATGCCTAGAGATTGCAACTGGACGTGTTTATATTTCTCGAGATGTTGTTTTTGATGAAACCCTCTTTCCATTTGCCAAACTTCATCCCAACGCCGGAGCCCTTCTTCGTGCTGAGATAGCACTCCTTCCAGATCACGGGGGTGAATTAAATAAAACTGACTGTGTGCAAAATTCCATCAAAAATTGTGGTTCTGATGATGTATGTGCAGGTTTGGGTCATCATTTTATGTGTGCGGGAAAGGACAAAAACGACACAGAATCCGCGGCTGATTTACCTGGCAGGGGCGCGCGATCCTGCGCTGATCCTCGCGCCAGGCCTGCCCTTGCTGTTGAGCGATCCGAGTTAGATCGCCATGCAGCCAATCAGGTGGACGCCAGCGTGGACCCAGCCGGTCCCGAGACGGATGTGGCCGATAGCCCGCATCTGGTGGACCCCGCCAGCCCACGCGCGGGATAGAATGCGTCTCCATGCGTCGCACGCCGCGCTGGGAGCCCGCGGATCGAGCCAGCCGCCGACAGCGGGGCGCCTGCAGGGCCAGGATCGCCCTCGGATCACGAGCCAGGATCCCCTGCAGATCCTGCACGTCTATCTTCCTCGGATCGGGAGCCAAAATTTTCTGCGCCGGATCCTACAGAACCTCCTGCACCGAGATCTTCTACGCCTACAACACCAGTACCTCATCAATCTTCTCGTCGGCACACTAGATCGTAGTCAGGTATTATAAAGGACAAAGAATACACTGATGGTACGGTCAGGTATGACAGAATTTAGCGTGCTTTTCTCAGTAGTGTTGGTGAACCAACTCATTTGCATGATGCCCTTGCACATAAAGATTGGAAAGAAGCTATGGATCATGAATATGATGCACTCATGAAAAATAAAACATGGCATTTAGTACCACCAAGGAAGGGTCACAATGTCATAGATTGCAAATGGGTATACAAGATAAAGAGAAAATCTGATGGAAGCATAGACAGATACAAGGCTAGACTAGTTGCCAAAGGTTTCAAACAGAGGTTTGGTATTGATTATGAAGATACATTTAGTCCTGTTGTTAAGTCAGCTACTATTTGACTTGTACTGTCTATTGCTATTTCCAGAGGATGGAGCTTACGACAGCTAGACGTTCAGAACGCGTTTCTTCATGGTGTTCTTGAAGAAGAAGTGTTCATGCGGCAACCACCAGGATATGAGGACCAAAGTAAACCACATTATGTCTGTAAGTTGGATAAAGCTTTGTATGGTTTGAAACAGGCCCCGAGAGCTTGGTACTCAAGATTGAACATGCAACTACAACAACTTGGGTTTACACCATCTAAAGCAAATACCTCATTGTTCTTTTACAATAGAGATAATATCACTATATTTGTGCTTGTCCATGTTGATGATATAATTGTTGCTAGTTCAAGTTCACATGCTACCACTTGTTTGCTTAAAGATCTGAAGTTGGAGTTTGCTCTCAAGGACTTAGGTGATCTTCATTACTTTCTTGGCATAGAAGTTAATCATATAAAGGATGGTATACTTCTCACACAGGAAAATACACCACTAACATACTCAGCAGAGTAGGATTGGAAAATTGCAAACCTGTGAGTACACCAATTTCAACTTCAGAAAAACTTACTGTTGAAAGTGGAGAGGTAATTGGACCAGAAGATGCAACAAAATACAGAAGTGTTGTTGGTGCTTTACAATATTTGACTCTTACTCGTCCTGATATTTCTTACTCTGTCAATAAGGTATGTCAATATTTACATGCACCTAGAACAACTCACTGGACTGCAGTCAAAAGGATTTGAAGGTATCTTAAATTCTCGGAAGGCCTTGGACTTTAGATTACCAAGTCATTATCTATGCTTGTTACTGCATATTCTGATGCCGACTGGGCAGGGTGTGCTGATGACAAAAGGTCCACAAGTGGTCTTGCTGTGTTTCTGGGAACAAATCTTGTGTCATGGAGTGCAAGAAAACATGCCACTGTCTCTAGATCAAGTACAGAGGTTGAGTATAAAGCTCTGGCTAATGCTACAGCTGAGGTAATGTGGATACAGACTTTACTATATGAGCTTGGAATCAAGGGTCCACATGCTGCGAGATTATGGTGTGATAATATGGTGCAATCTATCTCTCAGCTAATCCTATTTTCCATGCACGTACCAAACAAATTGAAGTTGATTTCCACTTTGTCAGAGAGAGAGTAGCTCGAAAGCTACTTGATATTCGTCTTATACCAACTGCAGATCAACTTGCTGATGGTTCACAAAACCTCTTACTACGGGAAGGTTGAATGAGTTCAAGAACAATCTTAACCTTGGTAAAGTTCATTCGGTTCAGATTGAGGGGGAGTGTTAGAATGAGTTGTATAGTGATAGGAGAGGTAGTTTAACCAGTAATCTTTCTCTCTATCCCTTCTTCTGTTATTCCTCTCTATAACCGATGGGGTCTGGATCTCCTCTTCTCGATCGACCCTCCTTCCTTGTAAGCCATGGCATATCTTTTATATAAGGCAATGCGGCCCAGACGAAGGGTTCTACGCTTCCCAACTCGTTTCACACGGACACTGTTCGACCATTCCATACACCTCAGTAGTACGGTCTGGTCCCATGCCGAATGAGCATTTGAAGATCCGGGGAGGCTGGGGCACCGCTGTAGGAGAAGTTCCCGGATGATGGGTCATTCGGGCCCTTCCAAGCATTGAGGCGCCCAACTACTTGTCCCTTGTGGCTCACAAGAAACTTCATGGTTGATAGGATGGTATCGGTTGGATGATCGAAGCTTTGCCAAATATATGTGCCGTTTGCAAAGTGGGGGACAAAGTTACCTGTGTCCAGCAGCACTGCAACAACTCCACCTCCCCCAGAGGTGATATTAATCTTCGCCGTCCATGAAGTGATGCTTTGGGGCCCCGACAACCTCAAGTCAGAACTGTCTGTGATGGCGAGCATAGCAGAAGAAGGTGTAGTGATTGGGTTATCGCGGTTGGCGACCCACACAAAGCGTCGATCGGGGATCTGGTTGTGCCATATACCAAGGTATAGGATCGTGTTGGAGCTTGCTGGGGAGAAGAAGCCAAGAGCAAACACTCTCTTGCTGGAGACGAGCTTGTCGCCGGAAAAAAGTGGCTTTGCATGTGTAAGAGTATATATCATCGGATTTGCAGAATGAGCTTAGGAAGAAGAGGATGAAAATGGGGATGCGAGATGTGGCCATATTCATCGGAAAATGCTTTGTGCCGAAGTGAAGAAAATAGCACGCGGCTATAGAATATAACAATTGAGGTGATGGTTCATCGGGACAGTTTTCTTCTTCTTCGGAACAGCTTAGTGAGTGGATGTGTGGTTGGAAACTACTTCCTCGTCCTTCCAATCTAGACTGGACTTTTATTGCACCTCAATAGTACAATCTAGAAAGGACTGGTATTGATGAGACAGCAAGGTCGACCTAGACCATAACAAAGGAGAGCAGACCCCAAAGTCAGCATTGATGGTACTGCTCATGCAAAGAAAAATCGTCACTACTGGGAGGTCCAGCTTGGAGTTTAAAGTAAGAGGGCGACAGGGGAAAAACCTCACGGCCGGGCATATGTGGGTATGCTTGCTGCGGCACAAACGAGGATAATAGCACGCTGTTGGCTGCGTCGTGCGTGGCGACTTCTCTTCTGTCCGCTTAAAATCGCGTCTGACCAAGATTAATCTCAGGATGATACACACTAATTACTATAAAATCGCTACACAAATTAATTTGTACTGGCATGAAATCAGAAGTTCTATCAACATTCATATCACACAATATATCAGTACTAGAAGCGGTCGCACGCCTTGCCGCGCCGTTTTTCTTACATGGGTATCTGATTGTTCATGGCTGGGATGCTTGCTTTCTAGGGCCATAGGTTGTAGTTTTGTCTAGGTTGGACTAGTGTCGGCGTTCTCTTTTTGGTGTCATTTTAGCAGCGCAATGGTCTGTCACACTGGAGTAAATAGCATAAAACTACTACTTTACATATTAGGATTTTAAAAAACTACCGATTTTTAATTTTTCTCAGATAACTACCAAATGGGTGGTCGATTGTTTTAAAAAAACCAAAATACATGTTGTTTAAAAATTTAACATGTTTATAACAGGTCGGGCCGCACTTACACAGTCCGTCTCTTTGACCGTGTGTTGGACCGTTAACTGACATGTGGGGCCCACATGTCAGTGTCGCTTTCATAGATTTTTTTTACAGAATAACCCCTCCAAATATTTTTAAAAAGTAATCAAGTCCTTATAATTATCTTTTAAAAGCAATCTGGTCCTTGGACATTTTAAAAGAGCAATCCGGCCAGCATGTCCTGGCCATGGAGTCGCTGCCATCGCGCTGCCACGCCGCTCTGCCTGGGGTCGCCACCACGCCGCCATGGCGCTGCCTAAGGTCTTCGTCACGCCGCCATGGCGCTCCGCCTAGTGTCACCACGCCGGGCCACCATGGGGCGCCGCCTGGGGTCGCCGCCTTCTGCCATGCACCACAATGGGGCGACGCCTGGAGTCCTCGCCGCCTGCCCTGGAGCCGCCGCCCGCCAGGTGTCGCTGCCTCGCATCTTCGGGAGTCGCCTATGCTGCGACGTCCACGCGTGGCCGAGCGCAACACGAGGCGGCCGCTGGCTCGGTGTTGGGTGTGGAGAGGTCAGTGAGAAGGAGGTGGGCCGGAGGAATGGCCGGGGTTGAGCCCCGGTGATCACCGGCGGCGGGCAGACGGGCGGCGGATCAAGTAGTCCTTCTTCCCCCTCGATCTGGTCCTCGTCCTCCACCTGTTCGCATGGGTGGGGCTTTTTAACAAATGTCTTTGATTATTTGCTCCATGGCTAACATGTGGGCCCCAGATGTCAGCTAACAGTAAACAACCGGTCAAACAAACGGTTTGTTTAGGGGCGGGCCCGATCTGTCATAAACCGGATCAATTCTAAATCAACGGTTTTTTGGGTTTTTTGAAACAGCCGACCACCCATTTGGTAGTTATCTGAGAAAAATTAAAAAACTGTAGTTTTTTAGAACCCTAGCTTGTAAAGTAGTAATTTTATGCTATTTACTCGTCACACTGGGTCGTTTCATTCTCCAACTTGTAGGTAGGAGCTAGAACAAGGGAAAGAATAAGCCCCTTAGAAACACGTCACTCGTCTCTCGGCAAAGAACATTGGTTGTTCGTGGAGCAAGCCATACTCCAGTATCGGCATCTTCTTTGGCAGACATGTCCCTTCCCAACCAGTTATGCAGTCTTTACCCGGCTAGAACAGAAATAGTTAATCTAAATCTCTGTGAATTCAGACTTGTTCAAAAGGCTTGTTGAAGTGTTGTATAGGTCTTAACAGCAAGCTTTGAGAAGGAATAGTTAGCGTACATCCGAGGCCACTCAACGGAGGACCAACTATCTTGTATCACTTTTTCAATAAATTTCATGGCCATCGCATCAATCAACTCCTCTGATAAAATGGTCTTCAGTTAATAGTTGCTTTGTTAGGCTTGCATCACCGATTCTCTAGTACGAAAAAACATAGGTACCATTCATGTAACAACAAGTAGTTAAATGCAAATATCATGCAGAAAAACAGGAAGTTTTCAATAATGCTTACATTACACCTGCCACTGACCCTACCAAGCCTCGAGCACGCATTCACTATCTGGACACCATATGGAGAAGGCTTAAACAATGGCATCACAACTTCAATTATCCGCTTTGTACAAAAGTAGTTCATCTCGATAACTTGCAGAGTTCTCTGCTTCACTGTTGAGGTATACACCTACTGACCGGCATTGTTATCATGTAGCCAGGTTACCAAAGATACCTACACAAACATCTTCCAGAGTACCAAACCACCAATTGCATATTTAAGGTATCGGTTTCTTCATGTTTATGTAAAGCAGGAAAAAAACTATAATTTGTATCCTACATTCCACGTATATGAAACTGAATACTCATTTTCATACTGCACACCCAAACATTTTTCTGCTAACTATTCACCCTTCAATTCAGTGCAGGAAAGGATGTTTGTCATATAAGTATTCTAAATTCAATGGATGCAGCTTAGTAATTAGGCACATTATTTTCAACTACTCCATTACTCGATGGATAGAGATGAAATAAAAGTGAGTAAGATCGAGAAGTAAGATCATCTCTGTGTATGAAATTATCCAAAGTGAGATTAAAAGGGGAGAACTAAAATCGCCTTGGTGTACGAAATTGTCCACACATAGATTCAAAAAAACAGAGAGCCTTAGTAATTGAAGTACAGAGGAAGCATGCATGTTTGCTGACTGAATCACGTGAAGGATGTACATGCGCTTACCTAAGCAAGTGGGGGCGAGAAGCATGGCGCTCACAAGAAGATGGATGTTGCTGGGGTTAGCGTCGTCTAGTCCGTGGAGGCCTCAGCTTCAGCCAGGTCAAGCTGCGACCACTCTGTGTTTGGGTCTCCGTCGCCTCCTCGCCTATGGATGCGTTTGGATGCTGGGCTATCCCTCTATGGGACAAGGATAGGCGTTTTTTAGGTGGATAGCAGTCGTTTGTTTCACGGGCGAGTTGGGATAGGGATGGCTAGATGCTTCAAATATTCCTCCAAAACTCGGCTCCGCGGGTCCGCGAAAATCTCGCGGATGTGGGCATCCCACGCGCGCGGGGGGCGCGAAGGGAGCCCGCGAAACATTTTTTGGTGCCTATTTGGTTCACAATCCTCGTGTTGCAACGGCAAGGTCTTGGGAGATGTTCAGAGAAAGGTTTGGGTCTCTAGGTATGTGAAGAGTACCTTCCCTGAAGCCAAAGCATGATGAGTTTATATGGGTAGTTTGACTTATACTTTTGATGACAACCAAAACAATGGAGCTATGGGTTGTATGGACATGTTCTTTTGATTACAACCAAAACATTGAACTATGCATGGGTTGTATAACTATATATTTGATCTAGTATTCTATGGAATGTCAAGCTATATATTCTATTACTTGCTGAAATTTGTTCTTTCATGCATTATAACTTGCTGAAATTTGTTCTTTCATGCATTCTAACTTGCTGAAATTTATTTTTTCGTGCATTATAACTTGCTGGAGTTTGTTTTGGTATGGTGCTCAAGATTCTAAAAATGTTCTTATACTTGCTGTTGTACATATCATATTTGATTGCCTCATATTGAAAAATGGCTAACCTCACCCACCAACCAAACAGAAAAATGGCTATCCCTAGCCAAGATTTAACCTTCAAACCAAACAAAACATAGGCTAATCTCATCCATCAACCAAACAAAATATATGGTTATCGTTATCCTGCTGGATAGAGATGCCCATAGCCACCCTAGCATGTCCTTCAAACCAAACGCATCCTATATATCGGCGGCATCCCAGCCACACGCGTGGATGATACGTCTCCAACGTATCTCTAATTTTTTATTGTTCCATGCTATATTATATTCTGTTTTGGACATTAATGGGCTTTATTATACACTTTTATATTATTTTGGGGACTAACCTATTAACCGGAGGCCCAGCCCAGAATTGATGTTTTTTGTCTATTTCAGAGTTTCGCAAAAAAAGAATATCAAATGGAGTCCAAACGGAATGAAACCTTCGGGAACGTGATTTTCGGAACGAACGTGATCCAGAGGACTTGGACCCTGCGTCAAGACATCAACCAGGAAGGCACGAGGTAGGGGGGCGCGCCTACCCCCCTGGACGCGCCCTCCACCCTCGTGGGCCCCACGTTGCTCCACCGACGTACTTCTTCCTCCTATATATACCTACGTACCCCCAAACTACCAGATACGGAGCCAAAAACCTAATTCCACCGCCGCAACCTTCTGTACCCGTGAGATCCCATCTTGGGGCCTTTTCCGGAGCTCTGCCGGAGGGGGCATCAATCACGGAGGGCTTCTACATCAACACCATAGCCTCTCCGATGATGTGTGAGTAGTTTACCTCAGACCTTCGGGTCCATAGTTATTAGCTAGATGGCTTCTTCTCTCTCTTTGGATCTCAATACAAAGTTCTCCACGATTCTCGTGGAGATCTATTCGATGTAATCTTCTTTTGCGGTGTGTTGTTGAGACCGATGAATTGTGGGTTTATGATCAAGTTTATCTATGAACAATATTTGAATCTTCTCTGAATTCTTTTATGTATGATTGGTTATCTTTGCAAGTCTCTTTGAATTATCAGTTTGGTTTGGCCTACTAGATTGATCTTTCTTGCAATGGGAGAAGTGCTTAGCTTTGGGTTCAATCTTGCGGTGTCCTTTCCCAGTGACAGTAGGGGCAGCAAGGCACGTATTGTATTGTTGCCATCGAGGATAACAAGATGGGGTTTATATCATATTGCATGAGTTTATCCCTCTACATCATGTCATCTTACTTAAAGCGTTACTCTGTTCTTATGAACTTAATACTCTAGATGCATGCTGGATAGCGGTCGATGTGTGGAGTAATAGTAGTAGATGCAGGCAGGAGTCGGTCTACTTGTCGCGGACGTGATGCCTATATACATGATCATACCTAGATATTCTCATAACTATGCTCAATTTTGTCAATTTCTCAACAGTAATTTGTTCACCCATCGTAATACTTATGCTCTCGAGAGAAGCCACTAGTGAAACCTATGGCCCCCGGGTCTATCTTCCATCATATTAATCTGCCAACACTTAGCTATTTTTATTGCCTTTTATCTTACTTTGCATCTTTATCATAAAAATACCAAAAATATTATCTTATCATATCTATCAGGTCTCACTCTCGTATGTGACCGTGAAGGGATTGACAACCCCTTTATTGCGTTGGTTGCGAGGATTTATTTGTTTGTGTAGGTGTGAGGGACTCGTGCGTGGCCTCCTACTGGATTGATACCTTGGTTCTCAAAAACTGAGGAAAATACTTATGCTGCTTTACTGCATCACCCTTTCCTCTTCAAGGGAAAACCAACGCAGTGCTCAAGAGGTAGCAGTGGAGGATGATGCAGAGGCCATGGAGGGCGAGCAAACAGGGTGGGTTGGGCATCCCTGCGTCTCGCCGTATGAACGTGGCGCTCATACTTCGTTGGGTTTGGCAGATCTTGCGGGGAGATGGAGGTTTGTGGCTGCAACTGATTGAGTCCAAGCAGCCCCTCTTAGCTTGCTCGCACTCGGCTAGGTCCCAGTTTTGGAAATCTGTCCAGGCCATTAAGGATGAGATTAGGCTGGGTTTGCAGTTCTCGGTTGGTAATGGGTCTGGGACCCAATTTTGGTTGGACCCCTGGCTTGATGGGGAGCCTCTCCGCATGCGGTTTCCGAGGCTCTTTGCGATTTTTGACGACCCGGCTGTTCTTGTTTCTGCGGCTGCTTTGGATGAGGGATGGAACACTGCGTTCTGCCGCTCATTCGGACCAGCAGAGGTGCAGGAATGGGCAAACTTGAGGGAACTAGTACCTCTTCCTTTGTCCCAGGATCCTGACACTGTTTCTTGGAGTCTTTCTCCTTCGGGAGAATTCTCCATAAGTTCCGCTTATCAGGCGCTATGCTGGCTACCAGTTCTTATTACCTCTTGAGCACTGCGTTGGTTTTCCCTTGAAGAGGAAAGGGTGATGTAGTAAAGTAGCGTAAGTATTTCCCTCAGTTTTAACCAAGGTATCAATCCAGTAGAAGACCACGCTCGAGTCCCACGCACCTACACAAACAAATAAGAACTTCGCAACCAACGCGATAAAGGGGTTGTCAATCCCTTCACGGTCACTTACGAGAGTGAGATCTGATAGAGATGATAAGATAATATTTTTGGTATTTTTATGATAAAGACTAAAAGTAAAGAAAGCAAAATAAACGGCGACAGAAATAGCTTGTTGTCGGGAGATTAATATGATGGAAAATAGACCCGGGGGCCATAAGTTTCACTAGTGGCTTCTCTCAAGAGCATAAGTATTACGGTGGGTAAACGAATTACTGTCGAGCAATTGATAGAATTGAGCATAGTTATGAGAATATCTAGGTATGATCATGTATATAGGCATCATGTCCGCGACAAGTAGACCGAAACGATTCTGCATTTCTACTACTATTACTCCACACATCGACCGCTATCCAGCATGCATCTAGAGTATTAAGTTCAAAAGAACAGAGTAATTCTTTAAGTAAGATGACATGATGTAGAGGGATAAACTCATGCAATATGATATAAACCCCATCTTTTTATCCTCGATGGCAACAATACAATACATGTCGTTTCCTTTCTGTCACTGGGATCGAGCACCGCAAGATTGAACCCAAAGCTAAGCACTTCTCCTATTGCAAGAAAGATCAATCTAGTAGGCCAAACCAAACTGATAATTCGAAGAGACTTGCAAAGATAACCAATCATACATAAAAGAATTCAGAGGAGATTCAAATATTGTTCATAGATAAACTTGATCATAAACCCACAATTCATCGGTCTCGACAAAAACACCGCAAAAGAAGATTTACATCAAATAAATCTCCAAGAAGATCGAGGAGAACTTTGTATTGAGATCCAAAGAGAGAGAAGAAGCCATCTAGCTAATAACTATGGACCCGAAGGTCTGAGGTAAACTACTCACACATCATCTGAGAGGCTATGGTGTTGATGTAGAAGCCCTCCGTGATCAATGCCCCTCCGGCGGAGCGCCGGAGAAGGCCCCAAGATGGGATCTCACGGCTACAGAAGGTTGCGGTGGTGGAATTAGGGTTTTGGCTCCGTGTCTGATGTTTCCGAGGTATATGGGTATATATAGGAGGAAGAAGTACGTCGGTGGAGCAACGTGGGCCCGCGAGGGTGGAGGGCGCGCCTGGGGGAGGTGGGCGCGCCCCCTACCTCGTGCTCTCCTTGTTGATTGATTTACGTAGACTCCAAGTCCTCTGGATCACGTTTGTTCCGAAAATCACGTTCCCGAAGGTTTCATTCCGTTTGGACTCCGTTTGATATCCTTTTCCTTCGAAACACTGAAATAGGCAAAAAAACAGCAATTTGGGCTAGGCCTCCAGTTAATAGGTTAGTCCCAAAAATAATATAAAAGTGTATAATAAAGCCCATTAATCATCCAAAATAGAATATAATTTAGCATGGAACAATAAAAAATTATATATACGTTGAAGACGTATCAAGCATCCCCAAGCTTAATTCTTGCTCGTCCTCGAGTAGGTAAATGATAAAAACATAATTTTTGATGTGGAATGCTACTTAGCATAATTTTCAATATAATTCTCTTAACTGCGGTATGAATATTCAGATCCGAAAGATTGAAGATAAAAGTTTAATATTGACATAAAAGTAATAATACTTCAAGCATACTAACTAAGCAATTATGTCTTCTCAAAATAACATGGCCAAAGAAAGTTCATCCCTACAAAATCATATATTTTGGTCATGATCCATTTTCGTCACACAATAATGCTCTCATCATGCACAACCCCGATGACAAGCCAAGCAATTGTTTCATACTTTAGCAATCTCAAACTTTTCTCAACTTTCACGCAATACATGAGCGTGAGCCATGGATATAGCACTATGGGTGGTATAGAATATAATGATGGGGGTTATGTGGAGAAGACAAAAAAAGAGAAAGTCTCACATCAACGTGGCTAATCAACGGGCTATGGAGATGCCCATCAATTGATGTTAATGTGAGGAGTAGGGATTGCCATGCAACGGATGCACTAGAGCTATAAATGTATGAAAGCTCAACAAAAGAAACTAAGTGGGTGTGCATCCAACTTGCTTGCTCACGAAGACCTAGGGCATTTGAGGAAGCCCATTGCTAGAATATACAAGCCAAGTTCTATAACGAAAAATTCCCACTAGTATATGAAAGTGGCAAAACAAGAGACTATCTATCATAAGGATCATGGTGCTACTTTGAAGCACAAGTATGGAAAAGGATAGTAGCATTGCCCCTTTTTTCTTTTTTTGGGGCCTTTCTTTTTTTTTCTTTTGGCCTTTCTCTTTTTTTGGGACAATGCTCTATGAATGATGAGCATCACACTTCTATTTATTTACAACTCAATGATTACAACTCGATACTAGAACAAAATATGACTCTACATGAATGCCTCCGACGGTGTACCGGGATGGGCAATGAATCAAGAGTGACATGTATGATAATATGCATGGTGGCTTTGCCACAAATACGATGTCAACTACATGATCATGCAAGGTAATATGACAATGATGAACGTGTCATGATAAACGGAACGGTGGAAAGTTGCATGGCAATATATCTCGGAATGGCTATGGAAATGCCATAATAGGTAGGTATGGTGGCTGTTTTGAGGAAGATATAAGGAGGTTTATGTGTGATAGAGCGTATCGTATCACGGGGTTTGGATGCACCGGTGAAGTTTGCACCAACTCTCAAGGTGAGAAAGGGCAATGCACGGTACCGAAGAGGCTAGCAATGATGGAAGGGTAAGAGTGTGTATAATCCATGGACTCAACATTAGTCATAAAGAACTCACATACTTATTGCAAAAATCTACAAGTCATCAAAAACCAAGCACTACGCTCATGCTCCTAGGGGGATAGATTAGTAGGAAAAGACCATCGCTCATCCCCGACCGCCACTCATAAGGAGGACAATCAAAGAACACCTCATTTTTCAAATTTGTTACACAACGTTTACCATACGTGCATGCTACGGGACTTGCAAACTACAACACAAGTATTTCTCAAATTCACAACTACTCAACTAGCACAACCTTAATATCACTACCTCCATATCTCAAAACAATTATCAAGCATCAAACTTTTCTTAGTATTCAACACACCCGTAAGAAAGCTTTTACTAATTTTGAATACCTAGCATATTAGGACTAATTTCCCAATTTAAGTAAATTACCATGCTGTTTTGTAGGACTCTCAAAATAATATAAGTGAAGCACGAGAGAACAATAGTTTCTATAAAACAAATCCACCACCGTGCTCTAAAAGATATAAGTGAAGCACTAGAGCAAAAACTATATAGCTCAAAAGATACAAGTGAAGCACATAGAGTATTCTAATAAATTCCGAATCATGTGTGTCTCTCTCAAAAAGGTGTGTACAGCAAAGATGATTGTGGTAAACTAAAAAGAAAAGACTCAAATCATACAAGACGCTCCAAGCAAAACACATATCATGTGGTGAATAAAAATATAGCTCCAAGTAAAGTTACCGATGGACGAAGACGAAGGAGGGGATGCCTTCCGGGGCATCCCCAAGCTCTGGCTTTTTAGTGTCCTTAGATTTACCTTGGGGTGCCTTGGGAATCCCCAAGCTTAGGCTCTTTCCACTCCTTGTTCCATAATCCATCAAATCCTTACCCAAAACTCGAAAACTTCACAACACAAAACTCAACAGAAAATCTCGGAGCTCCGTTAGCGAAAGAAAAGAAAACACCACTTCAAGGTACTGTATTGAACTCATTCCTTATTTATATTGGTTTTAAACTTACTGTATTCCAACTTCTCTATGGTTTATGAACTATTTTACTAGCCATAGATTCATCAAAATAAGCAAACAACCCACGAAAAACAGAATCTGTCAAAAACAGAACAGTCTGTAGTAATCTGTAACTAACGCAAACTTATGGAACTCAGAAAAATCTACCAAAATTGGACGACCTAGATAATTTGTTTATTGATCTGCTTCAATTGGAATCAGTATTTTATCACGTTCTGGTGATTTTTAACAATTGTTTTCGTGAACAGAAAGTTTCTGGAATTTTCAGCAAGATCAAATAACTATCATCCAAGAAGATCCTATAGGTTTAATTTGGCACAAACACTAATTAAAACACAAAAACAAATCTAACCAGAGGCTAGATCAAATATTTATTCCTAAACAGAAGCAAAAACGCAAAAAACTAAAAATAAAATTGGGTTGCCTCCCAACAAGCGCTATCGTTTAACGCCCCTAGCTAGGCATAAAAACGAGGATAGATCTAGGTATTGCCATCTTTGGTAGGCAATCCATAAGTGGATCTCATAATAGATTCATATGGAAATTTAATTTTCTTGCTATGGAAGTGTTCCATGCCTTTCCTTCACGGAAATTGGAATCTCATATTCCCTTCCTTCATATCAATAATTGCACCAATCGTTCTAAGGAAAGGTCTACCAAGAATAATAGGACATGAAGGATTACAATCTATATCAAGAACAATAAAATCTACGGGCACATAGTTCCTATTTGCAACAATAAGAACATCATTAATTCTTCCCATAGGTTTCTTAATAGTGGAATCCACAAGGTGTAAGTTTAAAGAACAATCATCAAAATCACGGAAACCTAGCAAATCACATAAAGTTTTTGGAATCGTAGAAACACTAGCACCCAAATCACACAAAGCATAGCATAAATGATATTTAATTTTAATTTAATAGTAGGTTCCCATTCATCATAAAGTTTTCTAGGGATAGAAACTTCCAACTCAAGTTTTTCTTCATGAGATTGCATCAAAGCATCAACGATATGTTTAGTAAAAGCTTTATTTGGACTATAAGCATGAGGAGAATTTAGCACGGATTGCAACAAGGAAATACAATCTATCAAAGTGCAATTATCATAATTAAATTCCTTGAAATCCAAGATAGTGGGTTCATTGATATCTAAAGTTTTGACCTCTTCAATCCCACTTTTACCAAATTTTGCATCAAGATATAAAAACTCCAAATTTTTGGAACGCCTTCTAGGTAAAGGTGGCTCATCTCCAGTCCCATCATTATCAAGATTCATATTGCAAAACAAAGATTTAATAGGGGACACATCAATAATTTTTAGATCTTCATCTTTATTCTCGTAAAAATTAGAAGAACATGCTTTTACAAAGCAATCTTTCTTAGCACGCATCCTAGCGGTTCTTTCTTTGCACTCATCAATGGAAATTCTCATAGCTTTGAGAGACTCATTGATATCATGCTTAGGTGGAATAGATCTAAGTTTCAAAGAATCAACATCAAGAGAAATTCTATCCACGTTCCTAGCCAATTTGTCAACTTTAAGCAATTTTTCTTCAAGCAAAGCATTGAAATTCTTTTGAAAAATCATAAATTCTTTAACACTAGTCTCAAATTCAGAGGGAATCTTATTAAAATTTTCATAAGAGTTGTTGTAGGAATTACCACAATTATTAGAGGAATTACTAGGGAACGGCCTAGGATTGAAGTTTCCTCTATACGCGTTCTTACAAAAATTATTCCTACCAATAAAATTCACATCCATAGATTCATTATTATTCTCAATCAAGGTAGACAAGGGCATATCATTAGGATCAGAAGAAACACTCTTATTAGCAAATAATTTCATAAGTTCATCCATCTTTCCACTCAAAAACATTAATTTCTTCTATTGCATGCACCTTTTTACTAGTAGATCTTTCGGTGTGCCATTGAGAATAATTAACCATAATATTATCTAGGAGTTTAGTTGCTTCTCCTAAAGTTATTTTCATAAAAGTGCCTCCCGCGGCCGAATCTAAAAGATTTCTAGAAGCAAAATTCAATCCGGCATAAAAAATTTGTATAATCATCCAAAGATTCAAACCATGTGTAGGGCAATTGTGTATCATTAATTTCATTCTCTCCCAAGCTTGTGCAACATGTTCATGATCAAGTTGCTTAAAATTCATAATATGGTTTCTAAGAGAGATGATCTTAGCGGGAGGAAAATACTTAGAGATAAAAGCATCTTTGCACTTATTCCAAGAATCAACTATTTTTAGGCAAAGACGAAAACCAAGTTTTAGCACGATCTCTAAGCGAAAAAGGAAATAGCTTCAATTTAACAATGTCATTATCCACATCTTTCTTCTTTTGCATATCACACAAATCAACAAAGCTATTTAGATGGATAGCGACATCTTCACTAGGAAGGCCGGCGAATTGATCTTTCATGACAAGATTCAACAAAGCAGCATTAATTTCACAAGATTCTGCATCGGTAAGAGGAGCAATCAGAGTGCTAAGAAAATCATTGTTGTTGGTATTGGTAAAGTCACACAATTTAGTATTATCTTGAGCCATAGTGACAAGCAAGCAATCCAACACACGAGCGAACAAGAAGAGAGCGAAAAAGAGGCGAACGAAAAAAGAGAGGGCGAATAAAACAGCAAGGGTGAAGTGGGGGAGAGGAAAACGAGAGGCAAATGGCGAATAATGTAATGCGAGGGATAAGAGTTTGTGATGGGTACTTGGTATGTTGACTTGTGCGTAGACTCCTCGGCAACGGCGCCAGAAATCCTTCTTGCTACCTCTTGAGCACTGTGTTGGTTTTCCCTTGAAGAGGAAAGGGTGATGCAGTAAAGTAGCGTAAGTATTTCCCTCAGTTTTTGAGAACCAAGGTATCAATCCAGTAGGAGACCATGCTCGAGTCCCACGCACCTACACAAACAAATAAGAACCTCGCAACCAATGCGATAAAGGGGTTGTCAATCCCTTCACGGTCACTTACGAGAGTGAGATCTGATAGAGATGATAAGATAATATTTTTGGTATTTTTATGATAAAGACTAAAAGTAAAGAAAGCAAAATAAACGGCACCAGAAATAGCTTGTTGTCGGGAGATTAATATGATGGAAAATAGACCCGGGGGCCATAAGTTTCACTAGTGGCTTCTCTCAAGAGCATAAGTATTACGGTGGGTAAACGAATTACTGTCGAGCAATTGATAGAATTGAGCATAGTTATGAGAATATCTAGGTATGATCATGTATATAGGCATCATGTCCGCGACAAGTAGACCGAAACGATTCTGCATTTCTACTACTATTACTCCACACATCGACCGCTATCCAGCATGCATCTAGAGTATTAAGTTCAAAAGAACAGAGTAATGCTTTAAGTAAGATGACATGATGTAGAGGGATAAACTCATGCAATATGACATAAACCCCATCTTTTTATCCTCGATGGCAACAATACAATACGTGTCATTTCCCTTTCTGTCACTGGGATCGAGCACCGCAAGATTGAACCCAAAGCTAAGCACTTCTCCTATTGCAAGAAAGATCAATCTAGTAGGTCAAACCAAACTGATAATTCGAAGAGACTTGCAAAGATAACCAATCATACATAAAAGAATTCAAAGGAGATTCAAATATTGTTCATAGATAAACTTGATCATAAACCGACAATTCATCGGTCTCGACAAACACATCGCAAAAGAAGATTTACATCTAATAGATCTGCAAGAAGATTGAGGAGAACTTTGTATTGAGATCCAAAGAGAGAGAAGAAGCCATCTAGCTAATAACTATGGACCCGAAGGTCTGAGGTAAATTTCTCACAGATCATCGGAGAGCCTATGGTGTTGATGTAGAAGCCCTCCGTGATCAATGCCCCCTCCGGCGGAGCGCCGGAGAAGGCCCCAAGATGGGATCTCACGGGTACAGAAGGTTGCGGCGGTGGAATTAGGGTTTTGGCACCGTGTCTGATGTTTCCAGGGTATATGGGTATATATAGGAGGAAGAAGTACGTCGGTAGAGCACCATGGGCCCCACGAGGGTGGAGGGCGCACCTGGGGGAGGTGGGCGTGCCCCCATACCTCGTTCTTTCCTCGTTGATTGCTTTACGTGGACTCCAAGTCCTCTGGATCACGTTTGTTCCGAAAATCACGTTCCCGAAGGTTTCATTCCGTTTGGACTCCGTTCGATATCCTTTTCCTTCGAAACACTGAAATAGGCAAAAAAACAGCAATTTGGGCTAGGCCTCCGGTTAATAGGTTAATCCCAAAAATAATATAAAAGTGTATAATAAAGCCCATTAATCATCCAAAACAGAATATAATTTAGCATGGAACAATAAAAAATTATAGATACGTTGGAGACGTATCAGTTCTCAAGTGGTTATCCCCATTGTGGAAGGCGCTGATGCCCTGAAGATCAAGATTTTTGTGTGGCAGCTTCTCAGAGATCGTTTACCTTCAAGGACCGAGCTGCTGAAACGCCATGGTCCGGGCAATGGCCTTTGCCCCCTTTGCCTCGTCTCGGAAACGGGAACACACATTTTGTTCTCGTGTGTAGCAGCACATGCACTTTGGTGCTTTGTTCGTGAGGCTCTCGGACCGGAGTGGGAGGCCCATGACCTTGCAGAGTTTCTGCAGGTAAGGGCCACTCAGGTTGGCCGTAAGCGCTGACTATTCTGGCTTATCTTCGCGGCTATGATGTGGACTCTTTGGACTACTCGCAATAAGATGGTGATTGAGCGGGTATTCCCGCGGCGTGCTTCTCACTCGTTCTTCAAATTTCTTGCCTTCTTGCAGCACTGGCATCCGCTCGCTAGGCCGAGAGATGGTGACCGGCTTCAGCTCTATCTGGACGCTCTGCTGTCTTCTGCGCGCCGGCTCTCCGACCGTTCGTCTGCTTTGTAGCTTGCCCTGGCGGCCTTTTTATGTTTCTTCTTCTTTCGTTTGGCCATTTTTGTGTTGTGGCCCCAGCAGTTTCCTTTTATGACTATGGTTGAGACTTGGTTGTATGGACGTATGTTTTATCTATAAAGCGGGGCGAAAGCCTATTTCGAGGGCAAGCTAACAGGAGATCACATAAACGATTCCATATTATTGACTCCCGTCACCAACACAGCGCTCGCCGACGCGAGGCTGATACGTCTCCAACGTATCTATAATTTATGAAGTATTCATGCTATTATATTATCAACCTTGGATGTTTTATATGCATTTATATGATATTTTATATGATTTTTGGGACTAACCTATTAACCTAGTGCCCAGTGCTAGTTTCTGTTTTTTCCTTGTTTTGAGTTTGACAAAAAAGGAATATCAAGCGGAGTCCAATTGACGTGCCAATTTTTGACAATTTTTTATGCACCAAAAGAAGACCCCAGAGTAAAAGAGTTGGGCCAGTAGAGTCTCGGGGCTTCCACGAGGGTGGGGGCGCGCCCACCCCCGCAGGCGCGTGGGCCTGCCTCGTGGATGCCTCGGGCACCTCCTTGACGTGAGACCAACGCCAAAAATTCCTATAAAGACATAAACCTCGGAAAATTAACCTAGATCGGAAGTTCCGCCGCCGCAAGCCTCTGTAGCCACGAGAAATCAATCTAGGCCCTCTCCGGCACCCTGCCGGAGGGGGCCATCATCACCGGTGGCCATGGAGGAGTATCCCGGAGAGGCCATCATTGCCATGAAGGCCAAGGATCAGAGGGAGAACCTTTTCCCATCTAGGGGGGAGGCCATGGAGGAGGAAGCACAAGGGGGAGAACCTCTCCTCCTCTCTCTTGGTGGCACGGGAGTGCCATTGAGAGGGGAATCATCGCCGCGGTGATCGTCTTCATCAACATCACCATCATCATCACCATCCTCATCTCTTTTACGCGGTCCACTCTCCCGGACCCCACTGTAATCCCTACTTGAACATGGTGCTTTATGCCACATATTATGATCCAATGATGTGTTGCTATCCTATGATGTTTTGAGTAGATATCCTTTGTCTTTGGGTTGATTGATGATCTAGATTGGTAGGAGTTGTATGTTTTATTTTGGTGCTGTCCTATGGTGCCCTCCGTGTCGCGCAAGCGTGAGGGATTCCCGCTGTAGGGTGTTGCAATATGTTCATGATTCGCTTATAGTGGGTTGGTGAGTGACTGAAACACAAACCCGAGTAAGGGGGTTGTTGCGTATGGGAATAAAGAGGACTTGATGCTTTAATGCTATGGTTGGGTTTTACCTTAATGATCTTTAGTAGTTGCGGATGCTTGCTAGAGTTCCAATCATAAGTGCATATGATCCAAGTAGAAAAAGTATGTTAACTTATGCCTCTCCCTCATATGAAATTACAATGACGACTACCGGTCTTGTTAATAATTGCCTAGGACAATTCCGCACAACGATCCATCATTATTCCACACTCGCTATTTAAAATATTTAGTAGTATATTCTAACTTTATGATAACAGAAACTACTTTTATACTTTAGCTCTCCAATATCATGCAAAGTTATCCTCTTCATACCCACAACATAGTTTTATTTCTCATTTCTAGTTGGAAGCAAACGTTCGGTGTACGTAGAGTCGTATCAGTGGCAGATAGGGCTTGAGAGAATATTGATCTTACCTTTAGCTCCTTGTGGGTTTGATGCTCCATACTTATCACTTCCACCTTTGGAAATTGCTACGATGATTCCCTACACTTGGGGATTATCAAGCTCTTTTCTGGCGCCGTTGCCGGGGAGCAATAGCGTGGGGTTGATATTCTCGTGTGAGCTTGTTTGCTTTCTTTACTAAGTAGATTTTGTTTTTCATTTTTGTTTCTGTTTAGTTGTGGGTGAAACATACAAAAAAAATTAAAGAATGAAAATACAAAAAAAATTATTACTTGCCTCTCATGCCTAAAAAGTTTTTCAAAAAGAGATGTGATTGGAAAGTTATGCATTGAAGACGTGAGGGTCGACCTTGAGCACTTGTGTTCATGCTCACGGAAACAATGTAGAATTTTTCATGGAAGTTTCTCTGTAAATAATTATCCCCTTGTATATATCCATTGTATTATAAAAATAATGTGCCAAGCTTTGGTTTTAGGATGATTAGATTGCTTGTTTACTATGTGCAGAACAAAAACAGAAACTTTGGCTGTAGTGCATGAATTTACATTTTTTACTGGAAAGTCAAATGGATCTGAAACTTTTTGCACCTTACTTCTGTACAAATGTTTCAAATTCTCAAATTTATTTCATAATTTTTGGAGTTACATAAGTTTGCTAAACTTCCAGATTACAACAGACTGTCTTGTTTAAGACAGATTCTGTTTTTGATGCATTGCTTGCTTGTTTTGATGAAACTATCGATTTCTATCAGTGGATTAAGCCATGGAAAAGTTATATTACTGTAGCTATAATTCAAAAACAAAATATGAATTGGTTTGCAACAGTACTTATAGTAGTGATTTGCTTTGTTATACTAACAGAGCTCACAAAGTTTTTGTGGATGAAGTGTTCGAAGAACGAGGAGTTACCGATGTGAGAAGAATAAAAAGAGGCAAGAGTTGAAGCTTGCGGATGCCCAAGGCACCCCAAGTAAATATTTCAAGGAGACTCAAGCATCTAAGCTTGGGGATGCCCCGGTTGGCATCCCATCTTTCTTCTTCAACAATTATCGGTATACCTCGGTTTTTGTTTTGTTCACATGATTTGTGTCCCTTGTGTTTTCCTTTTTTTTAAGAACCATGCTAGTATGAGATATCTCTTCATCAATTTATAGAATACTTCACGTGCTTCACTTATATCTTTTACGTATGACCTTATAGAATTGATACCTGTGCTTCACTTAAATCTTTTGAGTATGGTTTTATAGAATGTTTCGTGTGCTTCGCTTATATAGTTTGAGCTTGGATATTGGTTAGTATATATTAATTGTAGAATGCTACATGAACTTCACTTATATCTTTTTGAGTATGAATAATACTATCATCTAAAGCGGGTTTGGAAGAGTGTCAACTTTAGGAATTAGTGATCCCGCTATTCCGAATGAGAAGAATTTTGCTCATGTGAAGAGTAGTAAAATTTCTATGCTTGTAGATCATGAAAAGAATGCTTTATGTGATGGTTATATTGTTAAATTCATTCATGATTCTACTGAAAGTTATTATGAGGGAGGAATATATGCTTGTAGGAGTTGCAATAATATTAAGTTTCCTCTCTATGTGCTTAAAGTTTTGAAGTTATACTTGTTTTGCCTTCCTATGCTAGTTGATTCTTTTTCCTATAAATTATGTGCTCACAAAATCCCTAGGCATAGGAATTGGGTTAGATTTCAATGTGCTAGTCATATTCTTCATGATGCTCTCTTTATGTTTCAATTCTTATCTTTTATGTGAGCATCATTGAAATCATCATGCCTAGCTAAAAGGCATTAAAGAAAAGCGCTTGTTGGGAGACAACCCAATATTTACCCTTTATGTTTTTGTGTGTTTACATGATTAATATACTGTATTAATCATGTTTTATAGCTTTTTTTCAATAAAGTACCAAGTAAGACCTTTGGGAAGACTTGGGTGAAAGTTAATGTGATCTTGCTGTAAAAAACAGAAACTTTGCGCTCACGAGATTTGCTGTCATTTTTTACAGAAGAGTTCTTTTGAGTTGCTTCTTTTTTCAGAAGATTAATAGACAAATTCCTCACGTCCACCAATTTATTTCATAATTTTTGGAGTAGCATAAGTATGGTTGCTGTTCAAATCATTACAGACTGTTCTGTTTCTGACAGATTCTGTTTTCATTGCATAGTTTGCTTGTTTTCTAGTTTCTATGGATTATATTTCTCAATATAAATTGTAGAAATGATACGGTACAGTAGGCATTGTGTGAGAACAATTATGAAACTTGTCTTTGACAGTACCAAAGTGAATGGTTCACTCTTTATCATACTAACCTATCTCACGAAGTTCCGTTAAGTTTTGTGTGATTGAAGTTTTCAAGCTTTGGGTGAGATATCGATATGAGGAGAATAAGGAGTGGAAAGACCCTAAGCTTGGGGATGCCCAAAGCACCCCAAGTTAATATTCAAGGAAGACTCAAGCGCCTAAGCTTGGGGATGCCCCGGAAGGCATCCCCTCTTTCATCTTCAAAACTATCGGTATACCTTACTCGGAGCTATATTTTTATTCGTCACATGATATGTGTTTTGCTTGGAGCGTATTTTCAATTTTTACTTGCTGTTTGAATAAAATCATGGGATCTGAATTATCAAATGAAAAAGAATCCTCCATGTCTAGTTAATTGTTTGACTACTCAGTGTCCTTCACTATTATCTTTTGGAGTAGTTTGTCATTTACTCGCGTGCTTCACGTATATCCTATGAGTAAATGGTTGAATAATTGAAATATCATAAACCTGAATTTATATATGTTTCATATGCTTATACCTTGGGGAGTAATGACTTCACATAGAATAAGTATAGGTAGTAAACTTATTGGAAGTTAGCAAACGTAGAATTGGTCACTTGAACAATTCATGAAAGAATATTGAAGGAAGAGAGACTTCACATATAAATATACTATCTTGGACATAATTTGTAATTGTGAGCACTCATTAAAATATGACATGCTAAAAGGTTGATGTCGGACAAGGAAGACAACGTAATGGGTTTTGTTTTCTTGTATCCGAAATAAAGTATATTGTCTTGGATCATCCAACATGTTGAGCTTGCTTTTCCCCCTAATGATAGCCAAATTCTTTGCACCAAGTAGAGATACTACTTGTGCTTCCAAACATTCCTTAAACTAGTTTTGCCATGATAGTCCACCATACCTACCTATGGATTGAGTAAGATCCTTCAAGTAAGTTGTCATTGGTGCATGCAATAAAAATTGCCCTCTAAATATGTATGATCTATTAATGTGGAGAAAATAAGCTTTATACGATCTTGTGATGTGGAAGAAATAAAAGCGACGGACTGCATAATAAAGGTCCATATCACAAGTGGCAATATAAAGTGACGTTCTTTTGCATTAAGATTTTGTGCATACAACCATAAAAGCGCATGACAACCTCTGCTTCCCTCTGCGAAGAGCCTATCTTTTACTTTTATCTTCTACCTTATGCAAGAGTCATGGTGATCTTCACCTTTCCTTTTTACATTTTATCCTTTGGCAAGCACATTGTGTTGGAAAGATCCTGATATATATATATATATATATATATATATATATATATATATATATATATATATATATATATATATAT